>NC_091575.1:5017200-5041757 GCF_042767895.1 Penaeus vannamei | reverse complement strand
ACTTCGGAAATCTTGTTGGGGGGGGGTGTGAAGAAATTCGGCTATTTTGTTTATTTTCCTAATTTGTTTCGCTCGCCTGTGTATGTGGCGAACGAAATCCTTTGTTCGAATTGTGTTCGAATAAAGGGTTCGCTGGGGAACCTTCGGTGTAGGGTTGTGGGCAGGGGAGGTCCTCACTCAACCCGACCATTCCCGTAAGGTGAGGTGTTTTCCCCCGTCCTATTTTTTGTAATTTTATTATTATTTTTATTATTTGAGAGGGTTGTTCAGAGAATATAAACAGTGTATTCTTCAACACAGGCTGGAGAACCTACTGCTGTAAAGGGGCCAGGCACAGAGGCTTCTATTTATTTAATCAACTTTATTTATTAATCGAAAACTCAAGTCCACGTGGTCACAAGATGTTGATTCTGGGGACATGGTGAACACTGGATACTGTGAACATTTATCTCTAAAACAAATAAAAGGGATGTTTTTTTGTATTTTTAACTGATTATAAATATTGTTAAATATGTCTTTCTATATTTTTTTTTATGTGAATAAAATTTTTGTTTAAAGTTCTGAATTTGTTTACTTGTATCCTTAAAATTAGTAATTTCTATGAAACTAAAAAAGAACTTTTTTAACATTAATTCAGGCAATTATGATTTCCATGATAATTCCTTTATTATTGACAATAATGATGATAATTATGATGATAATGACAATGTTAATGACAATACTAATGATTATAATGATAAAATCATAATTATTATGATAATCTTGATAATTACTGCAAAAATAGCAATAATCAACTCTATTCCAATAATTTTCATACTAATAATGGCAATAGAAATAATAATATCATTATCATTGTCATTCTATTATTATAAAGATTATCATTAGTGCTATTATCATTATATAAAAAATTTTATAATGATGAAAATAGTGATAATAATCATAAAAAAGAAAGTAATGATAATGATGATAATAATTATTATTCAGTCATTTATAAAGAAATAAAGGCCAGAAGTAATAAAATCCCCAAAAATCGAAAAAAACAGGCAAAACCTAGCGTATTACAGCCTTCTGAGAGAAAGGTCGAAAAAAACCCTTTTCGCTTTTTAATGGTAATTATGAGGGTTTTAACATTAAATCAGTTAATTATGATGATTTCCATGATAATTCCTTTATTTACAATTATGATGATAATTATGATGATAATGACAATAATAATGATAAAATCATAATTATAATGATAATCTTGATAATTACTGCAATAACAGCAATAATTAACTCTATTCCAATAATTTTCATACTAATATTGGCAATAGAAATAATATCATAATTGTCATTATAATTATCATTATTGTCATTATTATTTCTAAGATTATCATTATTGCTATTATCATTATATAAATAGTTATATGATAAAATAGTAAAAATAATTTACATAATTATCATAACTGCAATAATGATGATGATAATTGATGATGAATTTGTGTGTGTGCGCGTGGTGTGTGTGCATATATATATATGTATATATGTATGTGATATATCTATTGTCTGTCTCTCCTCTCCTCTCTCTCTCTCTCTCTCTCTCTCTCTCTCTCTCTCTCTCTTTTCTCTCTCTCTTTTTTTTTTATATATAAAAAAAATAAAATATATATATATATATATATATATATATTTTTTGTGTGTGTGTGTGTGTGTGTGTGTGTGTGTGTGTGTGTGTGTGTGTATCTATATACATATTAATACATATATGTATGTTTTATATATTTATATATATTATATATATATATATATATATATATATATATATTATATATATATAATATATATAAATATTATATATATATATATATATATATAAATATATTTAATATATTTTTATACGTATTTTTTATATTTATATTTTTTTATATTATATTTATATTCCAAAATTTGTAATATATTTATATATTATTTTATTATATTTATATTTTTTTTTATATCATATTTTTTACTTTCATAATATTAATATATATATATAATATATAATATATATATATATTATATATATATATATAATACATATACATACATATACATGTAAATAGGTAGCAATGAAAGCTTGACATATTTTGTCAATAGTGCAACTTTTTCTTTCTTATATTACTTTTAGTAAATGCAGAAAATCAATTATTATAAAAAGTACCATTACTGTTTGAGTAACAATCAACAAAATATGCATAAATTTGATTAAATCATCATATTCAAATTTAAAATTACATTTGTTCAACCCTTAAGGGGCCCATAGAGATCGCGTGGAGTGGATCTCCAGTACCCCACCATACCTGTGGGCACTCACACCTACACCAAACGCTCCTTAAAGGGATGATTGCCCCCAGTCAAATGGCGTTTAGATGCGTTCATTTATGGATGTGTAAAAATACTTACAATGCCTTTTCCCGATGGTTAACAATACCTAGGGGGGGGTGGGGTGTGTGTGTGTGTGTGTGTGTGTGTGTGTGTTTTGTGTGTGTGTGTGTGTGTGCGCGCGCGCGCGTTTTCTCACATGCCCAGTCCACTGGATTGATTCAGACCAAAATTGGCAAGGACACCCTGTGGCACCCAAGATGTGCTCTCAGCAAATCAAAATTTGGGTACCTCTTCCAGTACACAAAGTAAGTAAAGAAAATATGTAATGGTGGGGGACGATGAGGTTGGAGCCGTTTGAGGGCATTATCGAGGCTATGTAGATTTGGGCTACGTAGATGAAGATGCAGATGTGAAACATATATATATATATGAAGCAAGACTGATAGCAGTGTTGTAAAATCGGGTGAAGCCGATATTTCTGCTAGAAGCCATACAGGTTGTGAAACATCCTACATAGCTATATGAATAAATGTGTAGATAAAGTCATGAGATTATAAAATAAAGGAACATGGGGAAGAAGACCTTAGGAATGGTAATTGGATAGCATGCAACAAGATCAGTGTATTAGTAAAAGATATTCAGAGACATTCTGGATAAACAGCATGTTGATAAATATTTGAGTTGCATTTCACTATGATGATGAAGATAACATAATCTATGCATGTTGTAGGTCACAGTGCCTTCCATAGATAAGTAGAGGTTGAAATTCCTCCAAATGCATCATTTAGCTAAGGAGGTACTAACCATAAGAGACAAATTTTCAAAGCAAAATAGCTAAGAAGTAAGATATTAAATAAACCAAACCTGTAACCCTCATGATGAAATTACACATGGCGCTAAATAATACTTCAATTTTCTATTAAGAAACAAACATCTCTAATTGCTTCAGTGTGACATACCAGCATTTTCAACTCTTTCATTGTGGACTGGTTCCAATTATTCCTCAGTCAAAGGATGGACAGAAATTGAAAAAGTATCCATTAGCTTCGGTGGTGCACCTTCTCCATTCTTGGCCCTCTCAGACTTCAGGCGGGAGTGTTTCTTCTTTGTTCTGAAAAGGTGTTCAAGATGATTATTATGTAACTAACTTCCACACAGTTCTTACACTTGAAAATGTGTATGTGATTTATTTATTAATTTTAGGTTTATGGTAAGCTCATCCCAAAGTCATCTAAGGCTTAAATAAATCTGTAATTTATCAGTGTTCCCCGTCTCATGATTCATGCAGATGATATATTTTCTTCTGCTCATATTCTTTCCAATCTACACATCTTTCAACATCTTTTATCCTTTTAGGTGATTTAATTGGTTAGTTTAGGTCAATAGGTCAAGTTAGATCAATTGAAAGAATATCAATGCTTACATTAAAGGACCTTCAGAATCCACGAGAAATATTTTGTCTAAAAGATAGGCTTGACACTTCTAAAAACAGATAAATAATTTCTTGTAATATTTTTTTTTAAATATGCATGCATGAATACCTTATATATCTATATCTATCTATCTATCTATATATATATATATTTTTTTCCTACCCAGCACATAGTTTGGTTTTATTTCACAAGTGCACAGGGATGTCATTTTTTATTTCCAATAGTTTTTAATGGACTTTGAACGAATCTGATCTTTATTTTTGCTGCAAATCAGTATAATTGAGTATACTGAAAATATTTCCACACTACCTTCCCTTCCTGCTCTGCTATTGGTTAAGTTGGTTTTATTTTCAGGTATGTAGAGATTAGAAATATATTTTACTATTATAGATATATAGATCACATTTTGAACCCCCAGAACCACAATCTGCACATTATTAGCACTAAAAAAATTTCTAGACACTCATTCGGGACCATGATCCCGCGCACTTCCTCTGCCTGGCCATACGAGCTATTACTTTCGTTTTTCTAAGTAACCAGAATGAGTTTAAATTTTCTTTTGATACTATACGCAAATATATTTTCACCATTTCACCAGTTACAGGCCAAACTGTGTGAACCTGGGAACCCCCTCTTTCGGCTGGGGTCCACGGGCCAGAGGGACCGACACAGTTTGGCATATAACTGTCCTTAATAATGATCATTTTTCATTGTAAATATATGTGGAGCAGTGTGAGTTATTCCTTTATGTGTATTATCAAAAGAAACATGAAAATCACTCCATTTTCTTGGAAAAATGAAAGAGAAAACACTTATGGTCATGTAGATGAGGCATCATCATCGTGGAGCTAATGCCGATGGGGGCGCATAGCCGCCTCCACCCTTTGCTTGTACCTGCAAGGGTCGCTCATGGCAAGCCGCCAGGCAGGGACTCGGCCCATCTCATGACAGAATTGATCAATCTGCTCAAGCCAAGACTTCCTAGGTCGGCCCACAGGTCTCCTCCACCTAGGGTTGCCTCGAACAGAGACAACTTGGTGGGCAGGATCATCCTGAGGGAAGTCAGCCCGGTAGCCATATAGCCTGAGTTGGCGATCACGGATTGTGCAGGTAATAGTTCCTTTGCCAGTCTCATGGTGCAACCGTTGGTTTGACACATGGTCCCACCAACAGTACCCCAGGATCCAGCACAAGGATCTATTGCAAAAGGCATCAAGACGTGACAACAAGGTGCAGGATAATGTCTAGATTTCACTACCATATAACAAAACTGGAGTTATCAGGGCCTTGAAAACGCATAGCGTAGTCCTGCACAGGGACCGGCATCTCCATATACTCTGTCAAGAGAGTCCATGACCCCTGCTGCCAGGCCAATCTGTCTGCTGACTTCCTGGTCTGCAGCCCAGAGTTATGAACTACACTATTAAGGTATGTAAAGCTTTCTGTGACTTTGATGTTCTTGCTACAAGCACGTACCGACTGAACAGGTTCTCCTAGCAAGTCCCCAAAGTCCTGGATCTTGGTCTTGGTCCAGGAGACCTCAAGACCCAAGGTATTCGCTTCATTACTAGATGCATCAAGAGCCACCACTAAGGATTCCAAAGACTCAGATAGAATAGCAACATCATCAGCAAAGTCAAGGTCGGTAACTTTAATATTGCCCAGAGTTGCTCCAGAATGATTTTGAACAGTAGCTCTGCTCAGTATCCAGTCCATGCAAGTGTCGAAAAGTGTTGGTGCAAGGACACAGCCTTGAACAAGCAGGAAAGAAGCTTGACAGGCCCCCACCACACTTTACAACACTTTCAGTACCAGTATACAGACTTGCTATTAGTTCAATAATCCTTGTTGGAATTCCTCTCAATCTCAAGATCTCCCAGAGTGATTCCCAATGCACTGTATCGAATGTTTTCGTGAGGTCAATGTAGGCTGCAAGCAGCCCACGCCCGAACTCACACAGTGTTCTACAATGACTCTAAATACAAGTATACAGTCTATTGTGGACTTAACAGGAGTAAATCCAGATTGTTCCAGCCTCTGATGTCTCAGTAGGTAATCCCTGATACGTCTCAGAAGTGAGCAAGAACCTTGCCTAGTATACTGAGCAGGTTGATGCCTCAGTAGTTGCTGCAGTCCCATCTCTTTCCAGAGAGGTATGACCACACCCCTTAACAGGTCAGGTGGAACGGTACCGTACCACCAGATGGCAGCCTGGACAGCATGCAACCCAAGCACCATAGATTCACCACCAGCCTTTCAAAGTTCAGCTGGGATGCCGCCTATACCTGCTGCCTTACCTTTTTCTTTTCGATTTTTCTTGCCGATTTTGATGAAATTCACAGCCTTTTATTTGGGCCCCTTCCCACTGCATGTGGTCGATTGTTTTTCTCCAAAAATCGCCCAAACAGTTATTGAATTATTGTAAAAAAAAAAAAAAAAAAAAAAAAAACGAAAAAATGCGAAAGTCGCCATGTTGAAAATGCAGTACCCAGGTAAAAGGATTCCGACTTCAGAAACGGCAAGACATTCATTTTCTTTGATTTTTGCCCAAAACTACCATATCGTTACAACTTGTTTAAGAGCGTTTTTTCGATTTCGACTTCATTTTTTGTGTATTTTTGAAGTAGGGGACTTCAAGAAAAAAAAAGTAAAAAATTTCTTACATTGACCACTTTTACTAGAAGTACAAGCAAAAATTGCGAAAACGCTTTCGAGTAAGTTGTAGATATATTCTACAAAATGAGCCAGAATATATTAATTTTGGACATATGTTGTGCCCGGAATCCTTTTAACCCACCCCAAAAGGTGGAGTTCCGAGATATCGGCATTTTACATTTTCTTCATCTTTCCAAGGCTATCTTGATATCAACAAAACAATGTATAAGATTAGTCTTCCTACACCATAATCTTCCATCATCTACCTGCATTCCGAAGTCTTGCGGACATTGCCAGCACGTAGCGGTTTCTCAAAATCTTACGTATAGTGCGGAGTGGTGGCAGTGATCTGGGGGTCTGTAGGCCTACATTGACCATATTTAAAATTTTCTCAAAAATCCCCAAAAAATCATACAGCCATTCTGATTTCATGTTTGAATAGAATTTTTGAAAAGTTGACCTTATTTTTTCTTGGGAAATATTTTCCGAAGATGACTATTTTAACACCCTAATAGGAGATTTTGAAAACATATGTCACTTTTACAAGAACCACATGAAAATATTGCAAATCCTTATGGCAGCATGTAATAGAACTATTATTCAGCTACAAAATGAGCCATAATACTTTAAAATCGGACCGAAAATACGTGTGCTATGCGTAAAAATTTGTGAAAAGTTGACCTTACTTTTTTCTTTGTGAATATTTTCCGAAAGGTAACTACTTTCACACCCTAATAGGAGATTTTGAAACATATGTCACTTTTACAAGAACCACATGACTATATTGCAAATCCTTATGGCCGCATGTAATATAACTATTATTCAGCTACAAAATGAGCCATAATACTATAAAATCGGACCGAAAATACGTGTGCTATGCGTAAAAATGTGAAGGACCTCATAATCGCGATCTTATTCCTTTATATTATGTTTACATTTTGCATGACAAATCATGTACAGAATACTTGTACTTGATATAATTATCTATCATTTACCTATTATTGATGCTCTAATAGGGTTTTACAACGTATAATATTTGTCGAAAGAATAACTTTTCTCCAGTCGGAGGATTACCATTTTTGAAAAGTTGACCTTACTTTTTTCTTGGGGAATATTTTCCGAAGGTGACTATTTTAACACCCTAATAGATTTTGAAAACATGTCACTTTTACAAGAACCACATGAAAATATTGCAAATCCTTATGGCAGCATGTAATAGAACTATTATTCAGCTACAAAATGAGCCATAATACTTTAAAATCGGACCGAAAATACGTGTGCTATGCGTAAAAATTTGTGAAAAGTTGACCTTACTTTTTTCTTGGTGAATATTTTGCGAAAGGTGACTATTTTAACACCCTAATAGGAGATTTTGAAACATATGTCACTTTTACAAGAACCACATGAATATATTGCAAATCCTTATGGCCGCATGTAATATAACTATTATTCAGCTACAAAATGAGCCATAATACTTTAAAATCAGACCAGAAATACGTATGCTATGCGTAAAAATGTGAAGGACCTAATAATCGTGATCTTATTCCTTTTTATTAAGTTTACATTTTACATGACAAATCATGTACAGAATTCTTGTACTTGATATAATTATCTATCATTTACCTATTACTGATGCTGTAATAGGGTTTTACAACGTATATTTGTTGAAAGAATAACTTTTCTCCAGTCGGTCGGGTACCAAACGCATACTTTTCCCCGCGCGGCCGGGCCGTCCTGGACCATGAAAATCGTCTTTTTAAATCTACGGAATAACTACGGGGTCACGTAGCCATATTTCACTCAGACCCCGTGGAAAGACGAAAAACAATTACATGGACGATGTGAAAGTATGTATATAAGGTATATGAGCACATATATATCATTTTCGTGTACCCCATGCCCTTTTGTTTATTTATATTGTTACTTCCGTTTGTTTGTTTGTTAATTGTTTATTTGTTTTTTCTTTGTGTTTTCTAATATTTCTAAAAGTTATGAACACATTTCAACGAGATTTTAACCAAATGTGAATGTTAACCTAACTTAGACGCTTATTGCAGTTTGGTGTTGATGTGGACCATGGTTTGGATCCAGGATTTTTTTTTTTTTTTTTTTTTTTTTACTCTAAAAGTTATGAACAGGTTTGAATAACATTTTTACCTGAGGTTTGTCTTAGCCTAATTAATATTCAATAAAATTTTGGTGGTGATCCAGGACATGTGGCAAAACTACCCAGAGAGCAATGCACCCTCAATATAATAAGTCTTAAAACCAGGATTATCATGCAAACCAAAACACCTTACCTAACTTTTCCTGCCTTCTATTTATTCTCTAGTCAAGGGTGTAAGGCCCCGTGTACCACCCATTTATTGGCCATTTTTGAAAAGTTGACCTTATTTTTTCTTGGGGAATATTTTCCGAAAGTGACTATTTTAACACCCTAATCGATTTTGAAAACATATGTCACTTTTACAAGAACCACATGAAAATATTGCAAATCCTTATGGCAGCATGTAATAGAACTATTATTCAGCTAAAAAATGAGCCATAATACTTTAAAATGGGACCGAAAATACGTGTGCTATACGTAAAAATTTGTGAAAAGTTGACCTTACTTTTTCTTGGTGAATATTTTCCGAAGGTGACTATTTTAACACCCTAATAGCAGATTTTGAAAACATATGTCACTTTTACAAGTACCACATGAAAATATTGCAAATCCTTATGGCAGCATGTAATGTAACTATTATTCAGCTACAAAATGAGTCATAATACTTGTGTCTAGCGCCATGGATTTTACCTAACTACTCATAAGTCCCGAATGCTCACGGGGATTGTGTGTAAAATCTCGCTATACTTACTCTGGTATGAGTAGTTAGGTAAAATCCATGGCGCTAGATTGCACCTGGTTGCACAATCCTTTTGTTGAGTGGTGGAGTAATGGATAGAGCTGTCGCCTCACGATCTGGCGGCGCGGGATCGATCCCCGAACAGAGAGGTTTATATATTCATGATAAAAATGCGGTAGTGCATTGTTTCCATCTTTCATTAATATACCTCAGGTTATCTGATTTGGGGTTTGATCTGCTCTCCATAAGTCCTGAATGCTCACGGGGATTGTGTGTAAAATCTCGCTATACTTACTCTGGTATGAGTAGTTAGGTAAAATCCATGGCGCTAGATTGCACCTGGTTGCACAATCCTTTTGTTGAGTGGTGGAGTAATGGATAGAGCTGTCGCCTCACGATCTGGCGGCGCGGGATCGATCCCCGAACAGAGAGGTTTATATATTCATAACTATTCATATAATGTTAATACCAATAATGATAATTTTAGAAATAATAATGACATTAATAATAATTATAATGACAATGATAATGATGTTATTTTTAATTCTATTGCCATTATTAGTAGGGAAATTATTGTAATAGAATTAATCATTGCTATTATTCCAGTAATTATCAAAATTATTATAATTATGATTTTATCATTATTATTGTCATTATCATCATAATTATCTATATTGTCAATAATAAAGGAATAATCATGAAAATCATAATTACCTGAATTAATGTTAAAATCCTCATAATTACCAATAAAAAGCGAAAAAGGGTTTTTTTTCGAATTTTCTCTCAAAGGCTGGAATATGCTAGATTTTGCCGGGTTTTTTTTCGAATTTTAGGATTTTATTACTACTGGCCTTTATTTCATTATAAATGGACTGAACGATAATTATTATCATTATTATCATTACTGTCATTATTTTCATGATTATTATCATTATGGTAATTATCATCATGATTACCTTTATTATCATCATTATTGCAGTTATAATAATTATTATACTAATTATTATTGCTATCTTTATCATAATAACTATTTATATAATGAGAACAGCAATAATAATTTTAGAAATAATAATGACAATAATAATTATCATAATGACAATTATAATATTATTTCTATTGCCATTATTAGTATGAACATTATTGGAATATTATTATTGTTATTATCATTGTCATTATCATCATAATTTTCATTATTATCAATAATAAAAGAATTATTATGAAAATCATCATAAGTACCTGAATTTATGTTAAAACCCTCATAATTACCATTAAAAAGCGATACAGTTTTTTTTCGACGTTTCTCTCAAAAGGATAGATTTTGCCGTTTTTTCCTTTTGGGATTTTATTACTTTTGGCCTTTATTTCATTATAAATGGACTAAATAATAATTATTATCATCATTATTATCATTACTGTCTTTATTTTCATAATTATTATCATTATAGTCATTATCATGATTATCATTATTATTATCATCAATATTCCAGTTACAATAATTATTATGCTAATTCTTATTGCTATTTTCATCATTATAACTATTTATATAATGATAATACCAATAATGATAATTTTAGAAATAATAATGACAATAATAATAATTATAATGACAATGATAATATTATTATTCCTATTGCCATTATTAGTAGAAAATTATTGGAATAAAGTTAATTGATACAGTAATTATCAAAATTATCACTATAATTATGATTTTATCATTATTATTGTCATTATCATTGTCATTATCATCATAATTATCATCGTTAAATGTCAATAATAAAGGATTCATTAAGGAAATCATCATAATTACCTGAATTAATGTTAAAATCCTCATAATTACCATTACAAACCGAAAAAGGTTTTTTCGACGTTTAACTGAAAAGGCTGTAATACGCTATATTTTGCCATATATTTTGACTTTGGGATTTTATTACTTCTGGCCTTTATTTCATTATGAATGGAATGAATAATAATTATCATCACCATTATCAATACTTTCATTATTTTCATGACTATTATCATTATAGTCATTATCATCATGTTTAGCATTATTATCATCATTATTGCATTTATAATAATTACTATGCTAATTATCATTGCTATCTTTATCATAATAACTATTTATATAATGATAATAGGAATAATATTTTAGAAATAATAATGGCAATGATAATCATCATAATGACAATTATAATGATATTATTATTTCTATTGCCATTATTAGTATGAACATTATTGGAATAGAGTGACTTATTGAAGTAATTATGAAAATTATCATTACAATTATGATTTTATTATTATCATTGTCATTATCATTGTCATTATAATCATAATTTTCTTCATTATTGTCAATAATAAAAGAATTATCATGAAAATCATCATAATTACCTGAATTAATGTTAAAACCCTCATAATTACCATTAAAAAGCGATACAGTTTTTTTTTCGACGGTTCTCTCAAAAGGATAGATTTTGCTGTTTTTTAGACTTTTGGGATTTTTTTACTTCTGGCCTTTATTTCATTATAAATGGATTGAATAATAATTATTATCATCATTATTATCATTACTGTCATTATTTTCATAATTATTATAATTATAGTCATTATCATGATTATCATTATTATTATCATCATTATTGCAGTTATGATAATTATTATGCTAATTATTATTGCTATTTTTATCATTATAACTATTTATATAATGAAAGCAATATGATAATTTTAGAAATAATAATGACAATAATAATAATTATAATGACAATGATAATGATGTTATTATTTCTATTGCCATTATGAGTATGAAAATTATTGGAATAGAGTCAATTATTGCTATTTTTGAAGTGATTATCAAAATTATCATTATAATTATGATTTTATCATTATTATTGTCATTATCATTGTCATTACCATTATATTTATCATCCTTATTGTCAATAATAAAGGAATTATCATGAAAATCATCATAATTACCTGAATTAAAGTTAAAATCATCATAATCACCATTTAAAAGCAAAAGAGTTTTTTTTCGACGGTTCTCTCAAAAGGCTGTAATACACTAGATTTTGCCGTTTTTTCGACTTTTGGGATTTCATTACTTCGGGCCTTTTTTCATTATAAAAGAACTGAACAATAATTATTATCATTATCATTACTGTCATTATTTTCATAATTATTATCATTATAGTTATTATCATCATGATTATCATTATTGTTATCACCATTATTGCAGTTATAATAATTATTATGCTAATTATTATTGCTATTTTTATCATTATAACTATTTATATAATGATAATAGCAATAATTATAATTTTAGAAATAATAATGATAATAATAATAATTATAATGACAATGATAATGATATTATTATTCCTATTGCCATTATTAGTATGAAAATTATTGGAATAAAGTTAATTGTTGCAGTAATTATGAAATTAATTGTAATTATGATTTTATCCTTATTATTGTCATTATCATTATAACTATTTATATAATGATACTAGCAATGATGATAATTTTAGAAATAATAATGTCAATAATAATAATTATAATTACAAAGATAAAGATATTATTTTTATTGCGATTATTACTATGAAAATTATTGGAATAGAGTTAATAATTGCAGTAATTATCAAAATTATCATTATAATTATGATTTTATCCTTATTATTCCCATTATCATTATCATTATCATCTTAATTATGATCATTATTGTCAATAATAAAGGAATTATCATGAAAATCGTCATAATTACCTGGATTAATGTTATAATCCTCATAATTACCATTAAAAAGCGAAAAAGGTTTTTTTTACGACGTTTCTCTAGAAAGGCTGTAATACGCTAGATTTTGCCGTTTTTATAATGATGAAAATGACAATAATTATTAGCATAATAATTATTATAACTGCAATAACGATAATAATAATAATGATAAGGACGACGATAAAGACAATAATGATAATAACCATAAAAATAATGATACTAATAATGATAATATTAAGAATAGAGTCCATTTATAATGAAATAGAGGCAAAAAGTAGCAAAATCCCATAAGACGAAAAAACGGCAAAATCTAGCGTTTTACAGCCTTATGAGAGAAATGTCGAAAAGCCCCCTTTATCGCTTTTAAATGATAATTATGATGATTTCAAAAGTAATTCGGGTAATTATGATTATTTTCATGATAATTCCTCTATTATTAACAATAATGATGATTATCATGATAAAGTAATAATTATACTGATACTATTCATAATTACTGAAATAATACCAATAAGTAACTCCATTCTAATCATTTTTATACTAATAATGACAATAGAAATAATAATATCATTATCATTGTCATTATAATTATTATTATTGTCATTATTTTTTCTAAAATTATCACTATTGTTATTATCATTATAAAAATAGTTATAATGATGAAAATGGCAATAATAAAGAGCATAATAATTATCATAACTGAAATAAGGATAATAATAATAATGATAATGATGACGATAATGACTATAATGGTAATAATCATAAAAATAATGACAATAATGATAATATTGATGATAATAATGATCAAAGAGTCCATTTATAATGAAATAAAGGCGAAAAGTAATAAAATCCCTAAAGTCGAAAAGCGGCAAAATCTAGCCTTTTGAGAAAAACGTCGAAAAAAACTTTTTCGATTATAAATGATAATTATGATGATTTTAACATTAATTCAGGTAATTATGATGATTTTCATGATAATTCCTTTATTATTAACAATAATAATGATAATCATGATAATGACAATAATAATAATGATATTAATGATAAAATGATAATTATAATGATAGTATTGATAAATAATTTTCATACTAATAATGACAATAGAAATAATAATATCATTATCATTTTCATTATTATTACTATTATTGTCATTATTATTTCTAAAATTATCATTATTGTTATTATCATTATAAAAATAGTTATAATGCTGAAAATGACAATAATAATTAGCATAATAATTATTATAACTGCAATAATGATGATAATAATTATTATTGTCCATTTATAATGAAATAAAGGCCACAAGTAATAAAATCTCAAAAGTCGAAAAAACGGCAAAATCTAGCGAATAACAGCCTTTTGAGAGAAACGTCGAAAAAAAACTTTTTCGATTTTTAATCGAAATTATGATGATTTTAACATTAATTCAGGTAATTATGATGATTTTCATGATAATTCCTTTATTATTGACAATAATGATGATAATGACAATGACAATGACAATAATGATAAAATTATAATGATAATTTTGATAATTTCTGCAATAATAGCAATAATTAACTCTATTCCAATAATTTCATACTAATAATGGCAATAGAAATAATAATAACACCATTATCATTGTCATTATAAACATTATTATTGTCATTATTATTTCTAAAATTATCATTATTGGTATTATTATATAGATAGTTATAATAATAAAAATAGCAATAATCATTAGCATAATAATTATTATAACTGCAATAGTATGATAATAATAATGATAATCATGTTGATAATGACTATAATGATAATAATCATGAAAATAATGACAGTAATGATAATGATGATAACAAATATAATTCAGTCCATTTATAATGAAATAAAGGCCAGAAGTAATAAAATTCCACAAGTCGAAAAAACGGCAAAATCTAGCGTATTACAGCCTTTTCAGAGAAACGTCGAAAACCCCCCCTTTTCACTTTTTAATGGTAATTATGAGGATTCTAACATTAATTCAGGTAATTATGATGATTTTCATGATAATTCCTTTATCATTGACAATAATGATGATAATTATGATGATAATGCCAATGATAATGACAATAAAAATGATAAAATCATAATTATATGATAATTTTGATAAATACTGCAATAATAGCAATAACTAACAATCCAACAATTTTCATACTAATAATGGCAATAGAAAAAATGATAACATCATTATCATTGCCATTATAATTATTATTATTGTCATTACTATTTCTGAAATTATCTCTATTGCTATTATCATTATATAAATAATTATAATGATAAAAATATCAATAATAATTAGCATAATAATTATCATAACTGCATCAATTATGATAATAATAGTGATAATCATGATGGTAATGACTATAATGATAATAATCATGAAAATAATGAAAGTAATGATAATGATTATAATTATTATTCAGTCCATTGATAATGAAATAAAGGCCAGAAATAATAAAATCCTAAAAGTCGAAAAAAGGCAAAGTCTAGCGTATACAGCCTTTTGAGAGAAACGTCGAAAAAAACCTTTTCGCTTTTTAATGGTAATTACGAGGATTTTAACATTAATTCAAGTAATTATGATGATTTTCATGATAATTCCTTGATATTTGACAATAGTGATGATAATTATGATGATAATATAATTATGATAATAATTATGATTGAAAATTATCAATGATAATGACAATGATAATGATAACCAATCATAATTATAATGATAATTTTAATAATTACTGCAATAATAGCAATAACTAACTCTATTCCAGTAATTTTCATACTAATAAGGGGAATAGAAATAATAATATCATTATCATTGTCATTATGATTATCATTATTGTCATCATTTCTAAAATTATCATTATTGCCATTATCATTATATAAATAGGCATAATGCTAAAAATAGCAATAACAATTCCCATAATAATTATTATAACTACAATAATGATGATAATAATAAGGATAATCATGATGGTAATGACTATAATGATAATAATCATGAAAATAATGACAGTAATGATAGTAATGATTATTATTATTATTCAGTCTATTTATAGTGAAATAAAGGCCAGAAGTAATAAAATTCAACAAGGCGAAAAAACGGCAAAATGTAGCCTTTTGAGAGAAACGTCGAAAAAAACATTTTTTTTGTTTTTTAATGGTAATTATGAGGAATTTAACATTAATTCAGGTAATTATGATGATTTTCATGATACTTCTTTATTACTGACAATAATGATAATAATTATGATGATAATGAGAATGATAGTGAATAGTAATGATAAAATCATAATTACAATGATATCGTCCTACTGGTCTCCTCCACATAGGGTTGCCTCGAACAGAGACAACCTGGTGGGCAGGATCATCCTGAGGGAAGTCAGCCCGGTAGCCATATAGCCTGAGTTGGCGATCACGGATTGTGCAGGTAATAGTTCCTTTGCCAGTCTCATGGTGCAACCGTTGGTTTGACACATGGTCCCACCAACAGTACCCCATGATCCAGCACAAGGATCTATTGCAAAAGGCATCAAGACGTGACAACAAGGTGCAGGATAATGTCTAGATTTCACTACCATATAACAAAACTGGAGTTATCAGGGCCTTGAAGACGCATAGCGTAGTCCTGTACAGGTACCGGCATCTCCATATACTCTGTCAAGAGAGTCCATGACCCCTGCTGCCAGGCCAATCTGTCTGCTGAGTTCCTGGTCTGCAGCCCGGAGTTATGAACTACACTATTAAGGTTTGTAAAGCTCTCTGTGACTTTGATGTTCTTACTGCAAGCACGTACCGACTGAACAGGTTCACCTAGCAAGTCCCCAAAATCACTCCTAGCAAGTCCCCAAAGTCCTGGATCTTGGTCTTGGTGCAGGAGACCTCAAGACCCAAGGTATTCGCTTCATTACTAAATGCATCAAGAGCCACCACTAAGGATTCCAAAGACTCAGATAGAATAGCAACATCATCAGCAAAGTCAAGGTCGGTAACTTCATTCTTATGATTATCATCATTATTGTCATTATTCATCATTATAACTATTTTTATAATGAAAATAACAATAATGATAATTTTAGAAATGATAATGACAATAATACTCATTATAATAACAATAATAACGATATTATCTTTTATTTTGTCATTATTAGTATGAACATTACTAGAATAGAGTTAATTATTGCTATTATTGCAGAAATTATAAAAATATCATCATCATTATCATTATATTATCATTATCATAATCATTATTGTCATTATCATCCTAATTATCATCATTATTGTAAATAATAATGGAATTATCATGAAAATCATCATTACCTGAATTAAAGTCATCATAAATATCATTTAAAAGCGATTTTTTTTTTTTACCTTTATCTCAAAAGGGTATAATACGCTAGATTTTGCCGTTTTAATCGACTTTTGGGATTTTATTAGTTTTAGCCTTTATTTCATTATAAATGGACTCTATGATTATTATTATCATCATTATCATCTTTATTGTCATTATTACTATGATTATCATTATAGTCATTATCGTCATGATTATCATTATCATCATTATTGCAGTTATAATGATTATTTTGCTAATTATTACTGTCATTTTTATCATTATAACTATTTTTATAATGATAATAAAAATAATGACAATACTCATTATAATAACAATAATAATGATATTATTATGATTTCTATTGGCATTATTAGTGTGAAAATTATTAGAATAGAGTTAATTATTGCTATTATTGCAGTAATTATCAAAATTATCATTATAATTATCATTTTATTATTATCATTATTATTATTGTCATTGTCATCATAATTATCATCATTATTGTTAATGATCAAGGTATTATCATGAAAATCATCATAATTAACTGAATTAATGTTAAAATCATCATAATTATCATTTAAAAGCGAAAAAGAATTTTTTCGACCTTTCTCTCAAAATGCTAAATTTTGCCGTTTTTTCGGATTTACGGATTTTATTAGTTTTAGCCTTTATTTCTAATAAATGGACTACATGATTATTATTATCATCATTATCATCATTATTGTCATTATTCTTATGATTATCATCATTATAGTCCTTATCGTCATGATTACCATTATTATCATTATCATTATTGCAGTGATAATGATAATTAAGCTAATTGTTACTGTCATTTTCATCATTATAACTATTTTTATAATGATAATAACAATAATGATAATTTTAGAAATAATAATGACAATAATAAAAATAATAATGACAATAATACTCATTATAATAAAAATAATAATGATATTATTTGTATTGTCATTATTAGTATGAAAATTATAAGAATAGAATTAATTATTATTATTGCAGTAATTATGAAAATTACCATTATAATTATTATTATCATTATTGACATTATCATCATAATTATCATCATTATGGTTAATGTTAAAGGAATTATCATGAAAATCATCATAATTATCATTTAAAAGCGAAAAAGTTTTTTTTCGACCTTTCTCTCAAAAGGCTGCAATACACTAGATCTTGCCGTTTTTTCGACTTTTGGGATTTTATTAGTTTTAGCCTTTATTTCTTTATAAATGAAATCCATGATTATTATTATCATCATTATTGTCATTATTCTTATGAGTATCATCATTATTGTCATTATTCTAATGATTATCATCAATATAGTCATTATCGTCATGATTATCATTATTATCATTATCATTATTGCAATTATAATGATTATTATGCTAATTATTAATGTAATTTTCATCATTATAACTATTTTTATAATCATAATAACAATAATGATAATTTTAGAAATTATAATGATAATAATACTCATTATAATAACAATAATAATGATATTACTGTTATATCTATTGTCATTATTAGTATGAAAAATATTAGAATAGAGTTAATTATTGCTATTATTGCAGTAATTATCAAAATTATCCTTATAATTATTATTTTATTATTAATATTATCATTATTATCATTGTCATTATAATAATAATTATCATTATTGTTAATGATAAAGGAATTATCATGAAAATCATCATAATTACCTGAATTAATGTTAAAATCATCATACTTATCATTTAAAAGCGAGAAAGGTTTTTTTCGATCTTCCTCTCAAAAGGCTTTTGGGATTTTATTAGTTTTAGCCTTTATTTTATTTTAAATGGACTCTATGATTACTATTATCATGAATATTATCATTATTCTTATGATTATCATCATTATAGTCATTATCGTCATGATTATCATTATTATCATTATCATTATTGCAGTTGTAATGGTTATTATGCTAATTATTACTGTCATTTTTATCATTATAACTATTTTTATAATGATAATAACAATAATGATAATTTTAGAAATAATAATGACAATAATAATCATTATCATAACAATAATAATCATATTATTTTGATTTCTATTGTCATTATTTGTATGAAAATTATTAAAATAGAGTTGATTATTGCTATTGTTGCAGAAATTATAAAAAAAATTATCATTATAATTATCATTTTATTATTATTATCATTTTTATTATTGTCATTATCATCATAATTATCATTACTGTTAATAATAAAGGAATTATCATGAAAATCATCATAAGTACCTGAATTAATGTTAAAATCATCATAATTATCATTTGAAAGCGAGAAAGGCCTTTTTCGACCTTTCTCTGAAAAGGCTGTAATACGCTAGATTTTGCCGTTTTTTCGACTTTTGGGATTTTTATTAGGTTTAGCATATATTTCATTATAAATGGACTCTATGATTATTATTATTATCATTATTGTCATTATTCTTATGATTATCATCATTATAGTCATTATCGTCATGATTATCATTGTCATCATCATTATCATTATTGCAGTTATAATGATTATTATGCTAATTATTACTGTCATTTTCATCATTATAACTATTTTTATAATGATAATAACAAAAATGATAATTTTAGAAATAATTATGACAATGATAACAGAAATAATAATAAAAGTAATTATAACACGGCTATTATTGTTATTATAATAAATTTTATTGTTGTTATTCTTTCTAGAATTATCATTATTGCCATTATCATTATTAAAATCATTATAATAATGAAAATGACATTAATAATTAAGATAATGATTATTATAATGACTATATTAAGGGTAATTAGGGCAATAATCACAGTAATGATGATGATAATGACAATAATGATAATTATCATTATAAAGCCCATCTATAATGAGAAAAAGGCTAAAAGGAGAAAAATCCCAAAAGTCGAAAAACCGGTGAAATCTAGCAAAATACAGCCTTCTGAGAGATGAGTCGAAAACCCCCCTTTTTCCAGTTTAAATGATGATTATGATGATTTTAGCAATAATTCTACTAATTAGGATGATTTTGATGATAACCCCATCAATAATGACGGTAATAATGATAATCATGCGAGTAATTAGGACAATAATTATGATAAAAATTATATAATGATAGTTATAATGATGATTTGCCTAATAATTGCGATAATAAGAATACTCAACAATATTCTAATGATTTTCCTACTAATAACACTAATAATAACGACAATGATAGAAATAAAAATAAAATTAAATATATCCCGGCCATTATTGTTATTATAATCATTATCATTATTGTTATTATCTCAAGAATTATCATTATTGTCAATATCATTATTAAAATCATTATAATGATGAAAATGACATTAATAATTAAGATAATGATTATTATAATGACTATATTAAGGGTAATTAGGGCAATAATGACAGTAATGATAATAATGATGATGATAATGACAATAATGAAGATAATTATCATTATAAAGCCCATCTATAATGAGAAGGAGAAAAATCCCAAAAGTCGAAAAACCGGCGAAATCTAGCAAAATACAGCCTTTTGAGAGATGAGTCGAAAACCCCCCTTTTTCCAGTTTAAATGATGATTATGATGATTTTACCATTAATTCTGCTAATTAGGATGATTTTGATGATAACCCCATCAATAATGACAATAATGACGATAATAATGGTAATTATGAGAGTAATTTGGACAATAATTATGATAATAATTATACAATGATACTTATAATGATGATTTGCGTAATAATTGCAATAATAGCAATAATCAACACAATTCTAATAATTTCCTACTAATAACACTAATAATAACGACAATGATAACAGAAATAATAATAAAAGTAATTATAACACGGCTATTATTGTTATTATAATAAATTTTATTGTTATTCTTTCTAGAATTATCATTATTGCCATTGTCATTATTAAAATCATTATAATAATGAAAATGACATTAATAATTAAGATAATGATTATTATAATGACTATATTAAGGGTAATTAGGGCAATAATCACAGTAATGATAATAATGATGATGATAATGACAATAATGATGATAATTATCATTATAAAGCCCATCTATAATGAGAAAAAGGCTAAAAGGAGAAAAATCCCAAAAGTCGAAAAACCGGCGAAATCTAGCAAAATACAGCCTTCTGAGAGATGAGTCGAAAACCCCCCTTTTTCCAGTTTAAATGATGATTATGATGATTTTACCATTAATTCTGCTAATTAGGATGATTTTGATGATAACCCCATCAATGATGACAATAATGACGATAATAATGGTAATTATGAGAGTAATTTGGACAATAATTATGATAATAATTATACAATGATACTTATAATGATGATTTGCGTAATAATTGCAATAATAGCAATAATCAACACAATTCTAATAATTTCCTACTAATAACACAAATAATAACGACAATGATAACAGAAATAATAATAAGAGTAATTATAACACGGCTATTATTGTTATTATAATAAATTTTATTGTTGTTATTCTTTCTAGAATTATCATTATTGCCATTATCATTATTAAAATCATTATAATAATGAAAATGACATTAATAATTAAGATAATGATTATTATAATGACTATATTAAGGGTAATTAGGGCAATAATCACAGTAATGATAATAATGATGATGATAATGACAATAATGATGATAAGTATCATTATAAAGCCCATCTTATAATGAGAAAAAGGCTAAAAGGAGAAAAATCCAAAAAGTCGAAAAAACCGGCGAAATCTAGCAAAATACAGCCTTCTGAGAGATGAGTCGAAAACCCCCCTTTTTCCAGTTTAGATGATGATTATGATGATTTTAGCAATAATTCTACTAATTAGGATGATTTTGATGATAACCCCATCAATAATGACGGTAATAATGATAATAATGATAATAATTAGGACAATAATTATGATAAAAATTATATAATGATAGTTATAATGATGATTTGCCTAATAATTGCGATAATAAGAATACTCAACAATATTCTAATGATTTTCCTACTAATAACACTAATAATAACGACAATGATAGAAATAAAAATAAAAATAAATATATCCCGGCCATTATTGTTATTATAATCATTATCATTATTGTTATTATCTCAAGAATTATCATTATTGTCAATATCATTATTAAAATCATTATAATGATGAAAATGACATTAATAATTTAGATAATGATTATTATAATGACTATATTAAGGGTAATTAGGGCAATAATGACAGTAATGATAATAATGATGATGATAATGACAATAATGATGATAATTATCATTATAAAGCCCATCTATAATGAGAAAAAGGCTAAAAGGAGAAAAATCCAAAAAGTCGAAAAACCGGCGAAATCTAGCAAAATACAGCCTTCTGAGAGATGAGTCGAAAAGCCCCCTTTTTCCAGTTTAAATGATGATTATGATGATTTTACCATTAATTCTGCTAATTAGGATGATTTTGATGATAACCCCATCAATAATGACAATAATGACGATAATAATGGTAATTATGAGAGTAATTTGGACAATAATTATGATAATAATTATACAATGATACTTATAATGATGATAATTGCAATAATAGCAATAATCAACACAATTTTAATAATTTCCTACTAATAACACTAATAATAACGACAATGATAACAGAAATAATAATAAAAGTAATTATAACACGGCTATTATTGTTATTATAATAAATTTTATTGTTGTTATTCTTTCTAGAATTATCATTATTGCCATTATCATTATTAAAATCATTATAATAATGAAAATGACTGATAATTAAGATAATGATTATTATAATGACTGTATTAAGGGTAATTAGGGCAATAATCACAGAAATGATAATAATGATGATGATAATGACAATAATGATAATTATCATTATAAAGCCCATCTATAATGAGAAAAAGGCTAAAAGGAGAAAAATCCCAAAAGTCGAAAAAACGGTGAAATCTAGCAAAATACAGCCCTCTGAGAGATGAGTCGAAAACCCCCCTTTTTCCAGTTTAAATGATGATTATGATGATTTTAGCAATAATTCTACTAATTAGGATGATTTTGATGATAACTCCATCAATAATGACGGTAATAATAATAATCATGCGAGGAATTAGGACAATAATTATGATAAAAATTATATAATGATAGTTATAATGATGATTTGCCTAATAATTGCGATAATAAGAATACTCAACAATATTCTAATGATTTTCCTACTAATAACACTAATAATAACGACAATGATAGAAATAAAAATAAAATTAAATATATCCCGGCCATTATTGTTATTATAATCATTATCATTATTGTTATTATCTCAAGAATTATCATTATTGTCAATATCATTATTAAAATCATTATAATGATGAAAATGACATTAATAATTTAGATAATGATTATTATAATGACTATATTAAGGGTAATTAGGGCAATAATGACAGTAATGATAATAATGATGATGATAATGACAATAATGATGATAATTATCATTATAAAGCCCATCTATAATGAGAAAAAGGCTAAAAGGAGAAAAATCCAAAAAGTCGAAAAACCGGCGAAATCTAGCAAAATACAGCCTTCTGAGAGATGACTCGAAAACCCCCCCTTTTCCAGTTTAAATGATGATTATAATGATTTTACCATTAATTCTGCTAATTAGGATGATTTTGATGATAACCCCATCAATAATGACAATAATGACGATAATAATGGTAATTATGAGAGTAATTTGGACAATAATTATGATAATAATTATACAATGATACTTATAATGATGATTTGCGTAATAATTGCAATGATAGCAATAATCAACACAATTCTAATAATTTCCTACTAATAACACTAATAATAACGACAATGATAACAGAAATAATAATAAAAGTAATTATAACACGGCTATTATTGTTATTATAATAAATTTTATTGTTGTTATTCTTTCTAGAAATATCATTATTGCCATTATCATTATTAAAATCATTATAATAATGAAAATGACATTAATAATTTAGATAATGATTATTATAATTACTATATTAAGGATAATTAGGGCAATAATCACAGTAATGATAATAATGATGATGATAATGACAATAATGATGATAATTATCATTATAAAGCCCATCT
>NC_091575.1:5010299-5016700 GCF_042767895.1 Penaeus vannamei | reverse complement strand
TGAAGCAATTACCTTGGGTCTTGAGGTCTCCTGGACCAAGACCAAGATCCAGGACTTTGAGAACTTGCTAGGAGAACCTGTTCAGTCGGTACGTGCTTGCAGCAAGAACATCAAAGTCACAGAAAGCTTTACAAACCTTAATAGTGTAGTTCATAACTCTGGGCTGCAGACCAGGAACTCAGCAGACAGATTGGCCTGGCAGCAGGGGTCATGGACTCTCTTGACAGAGTATATGGAGATGCCGGTACCTGTGCAGGACTACGCTATGCGTCTTCAAGGCCCTGATAACTCCAGTTTTGTTATATGATAGTGAAATCAAGACATTATCCTGCACCTTGTTGTCACGTCTTGATTCCTTTTGCAATAGATCCTTGTGCTGGATCATGGGGTACTGTTGGTGGGACCATGTGTCAAACCAACGGTTGCACCATGAAACTGGCAAAGGAACTATTACCTGCACAATCCGTGATCGCCAACTCAGGCTATATGGCTACCGGGCTGACTTCCCTCAGGATGATCCTGCCCACCAGGTTGTCTCTGTTCGAGGCAACCCTAGGTGGAGGCGACCTGTGGGACGACCTAGGAAGTCTTGGCTTGAGCAGATTGATCAATTCTGTCATGAGATGGGCCGAGTCCCTGCCTGGCGGCTTGCCATGAGCGACCCTTGCAGGTACAAGCAAAGGGTGGAGGCGGCTATGCGCCCCCATCGGCGTTAGCTCCACGATGATGATAATGCCTCATCTACATGACCATAAGTGTTTTCACTTTCATTTTTCCAAGAAAATGGAGTGATTTTCATGTTTCTTTTGATAATACACATAAAGGAATAACTCACACTGCTCCACATATATTTACAATGAAAAATGATCATTATTAAGGACAGTTATATGCCAAACTGTGTCGGTCCCTCTGGCCCGTGGACCCCAGCCGAAAGAGGGGGTTCCCAGATTCACACAGTTTGGCCTGTAACTGGTGAAATGGTGAAAATATATCAGTTATTCCTTTGCGTATAGTATCAAAAGAAAATCTAAACTCATTTTGGTTACTTAAAGAAAGTAATAGCTCGTATGGCCAGGCAGAGGAAGTGCGCGGGATCATGGTCCCGAATGAGTGTGTCTAGAATTTTTTTTAGTGCTAATAATGTGCAGATTGTGGTTCTGGGGGTTCAAAATGTTGTGATCTATATATCTATAATAGTAAAATATATTTCTAATCCCTATATACCTGAAAATAAAACCAACTTAACCAATAGCAGAGCAGGAAGGGAAGGTAGTGTCGAAATATTTTCAGTATACTCAATTATACTGATTTGCAGCAAAAATAAAGATCAGATTCGTTCAAAGTCCATTAAAAACTATTGGAAATAAAAAAGGACATCCCTGTGTACTTGTGAAATAAAACCAAACTATGTGCTGGGTAGGGAATATATATATATATATAGATAGATAGATAGATAGATAGATAGATAGATAGATAGATAGATAGATAGATAGATAGATAGATAGATAGATATAGATATAGATATAGATATATAAGGTATTCATGCATGCATATTTAACAAAAAATATTACAAGAAATTATTTATCTGTTTTTAGAAGTGTCAAGCCTATCTTTTAGACAAAAAATTTCTCGTGGATTCTGAAGGTCCTTCAATGTAAGCATTGATATTCTTTCAATTGATCTAACTTGACCTAAACTAACCAATTAAATCACCTAAAAGGATAAAAGATGTTGAAAGATGTGTAGATTGGAAAGAATATGAGCAGAAGAAAATATATCATCTGCATGAATCATGAGACGGGGAACACTGATAAATTACAGATTTATTTAAGCCTTAGATGACTTTGGGATGAGCTTACCAAAACCCGAAAATGAATAAATAAATCACATTCACATTTTCAAGTGTAAGAACTGTGTAGAAGTTAATTACATAATAATCATCTTGTACACCTTTTCAGAACAAAGAAGAAACACTCCCGCCTGAAGTCTGAGAGGGCCAAGAATGGAGAAGGTGCACCACCGAAGCTAATGGATACTTTTCCAATTTCTGTCCATCCTTTGATTGAGGAGTAATTGGAACCAGTCCACAATGAGAGTTGAAAATGCTGGTATGTCACACTGAAGCAATTAGAGATGTTTCATTCTTAATAGAAAATTGAAGTATTATTTAGCGTCATGTGTAATTTCATCATGAGGGTTACAGGTTTGGTTTATTTAATATCTTACTTCTTAGCTATTTTGCTTTGAAAATTTGTCTCTTATGGTTAGTACCTCCTTATCTAAATGATGCATTTGGAGCAATTTCAACCTCTACTTATCTATGGAAGGCACAGTGACCTACAACATGCATAGATTATATTATCTTCATCATCATAGTGAAATGCAACTCAAATATTTATCAACATGCTGTTTATCCAGAATGTCTCTGAATATCTTTTACTAATACACTGATTTGTCATGTAAAATGTAAACATAATAAAAAGGAATAAGATCGCGATTATTAGGTCCTTCACATTTTTACGCATAGCACACGTATTTTCGGTCCGATTTTAAAGTACTATGGCTCATTTTGTAGCTGAATAATAGTTCTATTACATGCTGCCATAAGGATTTGCAATATTTTCATGTGGTTCTTGTAAAAGTGACATATGTTTTCAAAATCTCCTATTAGTTGTTAAAATAGTCACCTTCGGAAAATTTTCCCCAAGAAAAAAGTAAGGTCAACTTTTCAAAAATGGTACCCGCCCGACTGGAGAAAAGTTATTCTTTCGACAAATATTATACGTTGTAAAACCCTATTAGAGCATCAATACTAGGTAAATGATAGATAATTATATCAAGTACAAGGATTCTGTACATGATTTGTCGTGTAAAATGTAAACATAAAAAGGAATAAGATCGCGATTATTAGGTCCTTCACATTTGTACGCATAGCACACGTATTTTCGGTCCGATTTTAAAGTATTATGGCTCATTTTTTAACTGAATAATAGTTATATTACATGCGGCCATAAGGATTTGCAAAATATTCATGTGGTTCTTGTAAAAGTGACATATGTTTCAAAATCTCCTATTAGGGTGTTAAAGTAGTCACCTTTCGCAAAATATTCACCAAGAAAAAAGTAAGGTCAACTTTTCACAATTTTTTACGCATAACACCCGTATTTTCGGTCCGATTTTAAAGTATTATGGCTCATTTTGTAGCTGAATAATAGTTCTATTACATGCTGCCATAAGGACTTGCAATATTTTCATGTGGTTCTTGTAAAAGTGACATATGTTTTCAAAATCTCCTATTAGGGTGTTAAAATAGTCACCTTCGGAAAATATTCCCCAAGAAAAAAGTAATGTCAACTTTTCAAAAATGGTACCCGTCCGACTGGAGAAAAGCTATTCTTTCGACAAATATTATACGTTGTAAAACTCTATTAGAGCATCAATAATAAGTAAATGATAGAAAATTATATCATGTACAAGTATTCTGTACATTTGTCATGTAAAATGTAAACATAATAAAAAGGAATAAGATCGCGATTATTAGGTCCTTCACATTTTTACGCATAGCACACGTATTTTCGGTCCGATTTTAAAGTATTATGGCTCATTTTGTAGCTGAATAATAGTTATATTACATGCGGCCATAAGGATTTGCAATATATTCATGTGGTTCTTGTAAAAGTGACATATGTTTCAAAATCTCCTATTAGGGTGTTAAAGTAGTCACCTTTCGGAAAATATTCACCAAGAAAAAAGTAAGGTCAACTTTTCACAATTTTTTACGCATAGCACACGTATTTTCGGTCCGATTTTAAAGTATTATGGCTTATTTTGTAGCTGAATAATAGTTCTATTACATGCTGCCATAAGGATTTGCAATATTTTCATGTGGTTCTTGTAAAAGTGACATATGTTTTCAAAATCTCCTATTAGATGTTAAAATAGTCACCTTCGGAAAATATTCCCCAAGAAAAAAGTAAGGTCAACTTTTCAAAAATGGTACCCGTCCGACTGGTGAAAAGCTATTCTTTCGACAAATATTATACGTTGTAAAGCCCCTATTAGAGCATCAATAATAGGTAAATGGTAGATAATTATATCAAGTACAAGTATTCTGTACATGATTTGTCATGTGAAATGTAAACATAATAAAACGGAATAAGATCGCGATTATTAGGTCCTTCACATTTGTACGCATAGCACACGTATTTTCGGTCCGATTTTAAAGTATTATGGCTCATTTTGTAGCTGAATAATAGTTATATTACATGCGGCCATAAGGATTTGCAATATATTCATGTGGTTCATGTAAAAGTGACATATGTTTCAAAATCTCCTATTAGGGTGTTAAAGTAGTCACCTTTCGGAAAATATTCACCAAGAAAAAAGTAAGGTCAACTTTTCACAATTTTTTACGCATAGCACCCGTATTTTCGGTCCGATTTTAAAGTATTATGGCTCATTTTGTAGCTAAATAATAGTTCTATTACATGCTGCCATAAGGATTTGCAATATTTTCATGTGGTTCTTGTAAAAGTGACATATGTTTTCAAAATCTCCTATTAGGGTGTTAAAATAGTCACCTTCGGAAAATATTCCCCAAGAAAAAAGTAAGGTCAACTTTTCAAAAATGGTACCCGTCCGACTGGAGAAAAGTTATTTTTTCGAGAAATATACGTTGTAAAACCCTATTAGAGCATCAATAATAGGTAAATGATAGATAATTATAACAAGTACAAGTATTCTGTACATGATTTGCCATGTAAAATGTAAACATAATAAAAAGGAATAAGATCGCGATTATTAGGTCCTTCACATTTTTACGCATAGCACACGTATTTTCGGTCCGATTTTAAAGTATTATGGCTCATTTTGTAGCTGAATAATAGTTATATTGCATGCGGCCATAAGGATTTGCAATATATTCATGTGGTTCTTGTAAAAGTGACATATGTTTCAAAATCTCCTATTAGGGTGTTAAGGTAGTCACCTTTCGGAAAATATTCACCAAGAAAAAAGTAAGGTCAACTTTTCACAATTTTTTACGCATAGCACCCGTATTTTCGGTCCGATTTTAAAGTATTATGGCTCATTTTGTAGCTGAATAATAGTTCTATTACATGCTGCCATAAGGATTTGCAATATTTTCATGTGGTTCTTGTAAAAGTGACATATGTTTTCAAAATCTCCTATTAGGGTGTTAAAATAGTCACCTTCGGAAAATATTCCCCAAGAAAAAAGTAAGGTCAACTTTTCAAAAATGGTACCCGTCCGACTGGAGAAAAGTTAATCTTTCGACAAATATTATACGTTGTAAAACCCTATTAGAGCATCAATAATAGGTAAATGATAGATAATTATATCGAGTACAAGTATTCTGTACATGATTTGTCGTGTAAAATGTAAACATAATAAAAAGGAATAAGATTGTGACTATTAGGTCCTTCACATTTTTACGCATAGCACACGTATTTTCGGTCCGATTTTAAAGTATTATGGCTCATTTTGTAGCTGAATAATAGTTATATTACATGCGGCTATAAGGATTTGCAATATAGTCATGTGGTTCTTGTAAAAGTGACATATGTTTCAAAATCTCCTATTAGGGTGTTAAAGTAGTCACCTTTCGGAAAATATTCACCAAGAAAAAAGTAAGGTCAACTTTTCACAAATTTTTACGCATAGCACACGTATTTTCGGTCCGATATTATAGTATTATGGCTCATTTTGTAGTTGAATAGTTCTATAACATGCCATAAGGATTTGCAATATTTTCATGTGGTTCTTGTAAAAGTGACATATGTTTTCAAAATCTCCTATTAGGGTGTTAAAATAGTCACCTTCGGAAAATATTCCCCAAGAAAAAAGTAAGGTCAACTTTTAAAAATGGTACCCGTCCGACTGGAGAAAAGTTATTCTTTCGACAAATATTATACGTTGTAAAACCCTATTAGAGCATCAAGAATAGGTAAATGATAGATAATTATATCAAGTACAAGTATTCTGTACATGATTTGTCATGTAAAATGTAAACATAATAAAAAGGAATAAGATCGCGATTATTAGGTCCTTCACATTTTTACGCATAGCACACATATTTTCGGTCCGATTTTAAAGTATTATGGCTCATTTTGTAGCTGAATAATAGTTATATTACATGCGGCAAGAGGATTTGCAGTATATTCATTTGGTTCTTGTAAAAGTGACATATGTTTCAAAATCTCCTATTAGGGTGTTAATGTAGTCACCTTTCGCAAAATATTCACCAAGAAAAAAGTAAGGTCAACTTTTCACAAATTTTTACGCATAGCACACGTATTTTCGGTACGATTTTAAAGTATTATGGCTCATTTTGTAGCTGAATAATAGTTCTATTTCATACTGCCATAAGGATTTGCAATATT
>NC_091575.1:5002799-5005299 GCF_042767895.1 Penaeus vannamei | reverse complement strand
CATACACACACACGTATACATATGCATATATATATGTATATATATATGTATATATATATATATATATATATATATATATATATATATATATATATATTTATATGGGGATATATGTACACACACACACATACACACAAAGACACATACACACAAAGACAAACACACGCACACACACACATACACGCATACACACATTCCTTCTAGGTTAGGTTAGGGTTAGGGTTGGGGTTAGTTTAGGTCAGGATAGGTTTAGTTTAGGTTAGGTTAGGTTAAAGTTAGGTTAGTTAGATTATTTAGGTTAGGTTAGGTAAGGTGGTTTAGGTTAGGTTAGGTTTAGGCTAGGTTGGTTAGGTTGAGGTTAGGTTAGGTAATTATGAGAGTAATTAGGACAATAATTATGATAATAATTATACAATGATAATTATAATGATGATTTGCCTAATAATTGCAATAATAGCAATAACCAACACTATTCTAATGATTTTCCTAATAATAATAACGACAATGATAACAGAAATAATAATAAAAGTAATTATTACTGCTCTACTTGAGGACCACCTTGACTCTGAGTTGGTATTTGTGTGCAGTCCATTGCCGCAATAAAAGTCAGAAAAAACGAAAAGAAAATGCTTATAAAGGAATGATATTGACATTTTCACATGTGCATTCATCCTGTATCTAGAATGATTTTGACATCTTCATATGTGCATTCATCATATATGTACAGGGACTCAATATCAGTATAAAATTATACGAAAATGTACGTCATTAAATAAATATTCAGTGACAGTTACAGATGGCATTACATAACGTTGTGCACTAAGGGGAGAAAAAATCCCTGAATAAACTTTCAGTATTGTCCTATTGGCATGAATGGTGTTCCTCAATTATTTACCTTGACGTTATATAGCCGTGTAGAATGAATATATATTTTTGGCACTTGGCAGGAATTTATATATATACTTACATATATATCATATATAATATAATATAATATAATATAATATAATATATATAAAGTATATAATATATATATAATATAATGTATATATATGATATATATAATGTATATAATATATATATAATATATAATGTATATATATATATAATATATATATAATATATATAAATATATGATATATAATATATATATATATGTATATATATATATATATATATATATATATATATATATATATATATATATATATATAATATATATATATGTTTAATATAAGTATAATGTATATAGATAGATTTATATACATATATAGATAGATAGATAATATATATATATTACCCTATGTTATATTACCTTACCTAACATAACCTAAACCTAATTATTAATCTCGAGAGAAGAGGATAATGTTATCTCTGTAATAGCCTCACTTCATACTACAACAAAGGAATTAAAAATTAACCGTTTTACAATACCTGATATAAAATAGTGAACTGCAGAGCTACAAGGAAATCATTAGCAACGCCTCAATGTAGAGTGGTGTAGCATGACAGATGCTTCTATAGCCCGTAGTAAACATGCCATCATCAAAACACTTATGGTAACACTTGTGAAAAGAAAATTATCCCTACAATCAAAATAACAACTTAAATCAAAATTACTCACCTGGGGGCAGCAGGAATACAGCTAATGTTTTGAGCTCTCGACTGGAACATTGATGGTCTTGAAGAGGCTACGTGTTTACGTTATTTCATAATGAATTGTGATTTTCATAGATTTTAAAATTGCAATGTGATTCCTATATCATGTTATACACAAATGTGTTACTAATTTGTAACACATGAAAGCAAGAAAATGTCATTCAATCACGGGAAAAGTACTGATACAGAAAGGGTTATTTTTCATTAAATGTATAAGCATTGTGTGGCTCAGACTTGATTTTTTATATTATAGTTTGTTGGTGGTTAAGGTCAGTGAAATGAAAGTAGAATATTCAGAAATAGTGTCTTGTATGCTCTAATGCAGGCAGATTATGATGGCCATCTGCTTGGGGAATCTGCATAACCAATTTGCAATTTTTTAATGACTCCAGTTCTCAATCCCAGATTGCAAAATGAAATAAGGTATAATTTGGCTCATTCAAGAACCCGCAATCCCATTGAACGAGCATTTGGAGTCCTCAAATGAAGATTCCGTTGTCTCGCTATACCTATGCGGACTAGTTTGGACACAACCATGGCCACAATTTGTAGTGGTTTGGAAAACCATGATGGTGATAAAGATGGTGGTGGTAATGGCAATGAATGTGATCAGGAAGTAGTTAATGAAAATGCACAAATACGAATGCTATTCAAGGATTATATTGAAACTAATGTAAAACGTCAAACAAAAAACAATGTTTTTACTAGTTTATTATTTTTTGTTAGACAAATGTAATGGTAGATTAATATATATATATTTTTAATGAAACATAATGTTTAATATCACACATTGTGTGGTTATGACTACATTATTATATAGTAATGTATATGCTTGCACATT
>NC_091575.1:4982588-4990088 GCF_042767895.1 Penaeus vannamei | reverse complement strand
AATGATTATTATGCTAATTATTACTGTCATTACTGATTATTATTATCTCTATTGTCATTATTCTTATGATTATCATCATTATAGTTATTATCGTCATGATTATCATTATTATCCTTATCATTATTGCAGTTACAATGATGATTATGCTAATTATTACTGTCATTTTCATCATTATAACTATTTTTATAATGGTAATAACAATAATGATAATTTTAGAAACAATAATGACAATACTACTCATTATAATAACAATAATAATGATATTATTATTTCTCTTGTCATTATTAGTATGAAAATTATTAGAATAGAGTTAATTATTACTATTATTGCAGAAATTATAAAAAAATATATAATTATAATGATCATTATATTATTATCATTATTTTTATTGTCATTATCATCATAATTATCCTCATCATTTTTAATAATAAAGGAATTATCAAGAAAATCATCATAATTACCTGAATTAAAGTTCATCATAATTATCATGTAAAAGCGAAAAATGTTTTTTTTTCGACCTTTCTCTCAAAAAGCTAGAATTTGCCGTTTTTGGACTTTTGGGATTGTGTTAGTTTTAGCCTTTATTTCATTATAAATGGACTTTAATTATTATTATCATCATTATTGTCACTATTCTTGTGATTATCATCATTATTCTCATTATCCCTATGATTATCATCATTATAGTCATTGTCTTTATGATTATAATTATTATCATACTCATTATGGCAGTTATAATGATTATGCTAATTATTACTGTCCTTTTCATCATTATAACTATTTTTATAATCATAATGACAATAATGATAATTTTAGAAATAATAATGACAATAATACTCATTATAATAACAATAATGATATTCTTATTTCTATTGGCATTATTAGTATGAAACTTATTATAATAGAGTTAATTATTGTTATTATTGCAGTAATTATAAAAATTACCATTATAATTATCATTTTATTATTATCATTATTATTATTGTCATTATCATCATAATTATCATCATTATTGTTAATAATAAAGGAATTATCATGAAAATCATCATAATTACCTGAATTAATCATAATTATAATTTAAAAGCGAAAAAGTTTTTTTTCGACCTTTCTCTAAAAAGGCTGTAATACGCTAGAGTTTACAGTTTTTTCGACTTATGGGATTATATTAGTTTTAGCCTTTACTTCATTATAAATGGACTCTATGATTATTATCATCATTATCATCATTATTGTCATTATTCTGCATCAGAAAAGGTTAGAATTGTTTGAACATGCGAAGTAGCTCATGACATCTTATTATGCAAGCAAGAACTAAAAACTAAAACTAAAACTGAGGCTTGCACTTGAAAAACATAAAAAAGAGATGTCATCTCTTCATCTTCCTTGCTTCCAGTAATGTCTCTTTCAGTTATTTATTCCTGTACCCTATCCTTACACCTTCCACATAGTCTTCCCCAACTACTAAACTCAATGTGCAAGCATATACATTACTATATGATAATGTAGTCATAACCACACAATGTGTGATATTAAACATTATGTTTCATTAAAAAATATATATATTAATCTACCATTACATTTGGCTAACAAAAAATAATAAACTAGTAAAAACATTGGTTTTTGTTTGACGTTTTACATTAGTTTCAATATAATCTTTGAATAGTCTTCAAATAGAATGATGCTACAAATGGTAACTTTGTTGGAGATGACATGTCAGTGGAAAACTAAACTTGATATACAATATACAACAATGTCATAACTACACATTGTGTGTGACATTAAACATTAGGCTTCTTTTAAAAAAATACATTTACCGACCATGACAGTTGGCTAACAAAAGATAAACTAGAAAAAAAGTTTTTCATTGACATAATACATTTGTTTCAATATAACCTTTAAATAATAAAATGATGCTACAAATGGTAGTTTTGTTGGAGATGACATGTCAGAGGAAAAATCACATGAGAGACTTTGGAATAGTGAGAGACGGGATACTGAATTGCTTAAGAACATGTACCGAGGAGGGATACAGGGTGTGTTGGAAGGATACTGAGAATGGAGGAGCTGCCAGGCAAGAGAATGAAACTCCTAACAGGAGATCCCAAATACATTTCAGAACACACTGTTGATTATATTTGCCCTCTTTTTCTGCCCAGCATTCGTATTTGTGCATTTTCATTAACTACTCCCTGATCACATTCATTGCCATTACCACCACCATCTTTATCACCATCATGGTTTTCCAAACCACTACAAATTGTGGTCATGGTTGTGTCCAAACTAGTCCGCATAGGTATAGCGAGACAACGGAATCTTCATTTGAGGACTCCAAATGCTCGTTCAATGGGATTGCGGGTTCTTGAATGAGCCAAATTATACCTTATTTCATTTTGCAATCTGGGATTGAGAACTGGAGTCATTAAAAATTAGCAAATTGGTTATGCAGATTCCCCAAGCAGATGGCCATCATAATCTGCCTGCATTAGAGCATACAAGACACTATTTCTGAATATTCTACTATCATTTCACTGACCTTAACCACCAACAAACTATAATATAAAAAATCGAGTCTGAGCCACACAATGCTTGTACATTTAATGAAAAATAACCCTTTCTGTATCAGTACTTTTCCCGTGATTGAATGACATTTTCTTGCTTTCATGTGTTACAAATTAGTAACACATTTGTGTATAACATGATATAGGAATCACATTGCAATTTTAAAATCTATGAAAATCACAAATCATTATGAAATAACGTAAACACGTAGCCTCTTCAAGACCATCAATGTTCCAGTCGAGAGCTCAAAACATTAGCTGTATTCCTGCTGCCCCCAGGTGAGTAATTTTGATTTAAGTTGTTATTTTGATTGTAGGGATAATTTTCTTTTCACAAATATTACCATAAGTGTTTTGATGATGGCATGTTTACTACGGGCTATAGAAGCATCTGTCATGCTACACCACTCTACAATGAGGCGTTGCTAATGATTTCCTTGTAGCTCTTCAGTTCACTATTTTATATCAGGTATTGTAAAATGGTTTATTTTTAATTCCTTTGTTGTAGTATGAAGTGAGGCTATTACAGAGATAACATTATCGTCTTCTCTCGAGATTAATAATTAAGCTTAGGTTATGTTAGGTAAGGTAATATATCATAGGGTAATATATATATATATTATCTATCTATCTATGTATATAAATCTATCTATATACATTATACTTATATTAAACATATATATATATATATATATATATATATATATATATATATATATATATATATATATATATATATATATATATATATATATATATATATATATATATATATATATATATATATCATATATCATATATTTATATATATTATATATATATTATATATTATATATATACATTATATATTATATATATTATATGCATTATATATATTATATTATATTATATTATATTATATTATATTATATTATATTATATATATGTAAGTATATATATAAATTCCTGCCAAGTGCCAAAAATATATATTCATTCTACACGGCTATATAACGTCAAGGTAAATAATTGAGGAACACCATTCATGCCAATAGGACAATACTGAAAGTTTATTCAGGGATTTTTTCTCCCCTTAGTGCATAATGTTATGTAATGCCATCTGTAACTGTCATTGAATATTTATTTAATGACGTACATTTTTGCATAATTTATACTGATATTGAGTCCCTGTACATATATGATGAATGCACATGTGAAGATGTCAAAATCATTCTAGATACAGGATGAATGCACATGTGAAAATGTCAATATCATTCCTTAATAAGCATTTTTTCGTTTTTTCTGGCTTTTATTGTGGCAATGGACTGCACATAAATCCAACTCAGAGTCCAGGTGGTCCTCAAGTAGAGCAGTAATAATTACTTTTATTATTATTTCTGTTATCATTGTCGTTATTATTATTAGGAAAATCATTAGAATAGTGTTGATTATTGCTATTATTGCAATTATTAGGCAAATCATCATTATAATTATCATTGTATAATCATTATCATAATTATTGTCCTAATTACTCTCATAATTACCTAACCTAACCTCAACCTAACCAACCTAGCCTAAACCTAACCTAACCTAAACCACCTTACCTAACCTAACCTAAATAATCTAACTAACCATACTTAAACCTAACCTAACCTAAACTAAACCTATCCTGACCTAAACTAACCCCAACCCTAACCCTAACCTAACCTAGGAGGGATGTGTGCATGCGTGTGTGTGTGTCTGTGCGTGTGTTTGTCTTTGTGTGTATGTGTCTTTGTGTGTATATGTGTGTGTATATATATCCCCATATAAATATATATAAATATATATATATATATATATATATATATATATATATATATATATATATATATATATATATAATATATATATATATATATATATATATATATATATATATATATATATATATATATACATGTATATATGCACATGTATACGCGTGTGTGTGTGTGTGTGTGTGTGTGTACATATTTTCCTATTTTATGTATTCACGTATGTACATGTACTTACATGGATATTGGTAAATGGCGGATAGTAATAGTAATAATGATTCAGATAATAATAAAAAAAATTCTACTGCTACAGCTAATGATGATAATAATAATAATAACAATAATAATGACAATAATGATAATGAAAATTAAGATAACAAAAATGATAATAATAGTAAAACAAGTATTAATAATAAGAATAGGAATCATTATGAAGTAAGAACCTCACCATTAACAATGATATTAAAAATTATGTTAATAATGATAATGAGGATAACAGTAATTATAGAAATAATAACACTGATGATAAAAGATGTGTCAATGATAATATCAATGATAATGGAGACGCAATCTCTTTTTGATATGAAATTGGTAAAAAAAAAAAAAAAAAAAAAACTTGTATTAGAGAGAGAGAGGGGGGGGGGTAGAGAGGTAGAGAGAGAGAGAAAGAGAGAGAGAGAGAGAGAGAGAGAGAGAGAGAGAGAGAGAGAGAGAGAGAGAGAGAGAGAGAGAAAGAGAGAGAGAGAGATAGAGAGAGAGAGAGAGAGAGAGAGAGAGAGGAGAGAGAGAGAGAGAGAGAAACATTCAGACAGACAGACACTGAGACACGCACACAAACACACACACACACACCAAGCAGCCAAAAACAGACACTACACGACAGACGCCTCCCACGGGCTTGCTAAGTCTAGTACAAGTCCTGTTGTCTTTGTAGCCATCCAGAGCCATCTCAAGCCAACGCACTGTTCCTCCTGCAACGGTCCTTGCAACTGATGAGAACATCAAACTCACCTGCGGTTTTATGACCCTTATGGCAGGGTGTTCAGCTAACGGGAAGAGGGGCTTATAGAAAATGCTCCGTGATACCGCTGTGTAAAAGATGTAGCCAGGTATGTGTGTGTGTGTATGCAATGTCGGTATAAAAATAGATGTTTCTCTTTGTACAAGGATATTTGATCAAAGGTAAGTATGCATTACTTTTTAAAAATGGTGCCTAGATGAGCAATCCCCGATAAAGTAAATTACAGTGGGCCGACGGAGAGGTGGCCGAAAGATAGCAAGTTATTTTAGTTCGATCTTTAACCGCATATTTGTGGGCAGATGAGAAAGACGATTGCGGGAGATCGAGAAGTAAAGTTTGGTTAAATTCATGCCCTCAAGGAAGTTTATTTTTGACATCTTATTTTTCTGTTCTTATAACAGACAAAAATAATTTTGACAGTGAGCACGCTCCTGATAAGGGAGATTACTGTAACCAACGAGGGAGTTGCATAGATGCTTCTCTTTGCCATATACTTGTAATATAGGCGATTTTGCGGGGTATAAAGGTTGGGGTAAATCACTAAAAAGCTAGCCAGCATTTTGTGCTGATTCGTCTTTTTCTTATATTGTCATAAAACGGGGGGACCCATCACCAATATTTACATCGGTGTTTTTATATCAGAAGGGAAGCGACTTTTTAATCTATTAGGTAATTCGCCTGTTAGTTGCATAAGCAGGAGTGAAAAGGGTGAATTCATTGACATTTTTCTGTCAAAGTGGGAAACGTGTCACGTCTCTCGTCCTAACCAATCAGAACAAACTTACAAAGAAGAGGATGGAGATGCAATTCAAGACTTATGGCATGAGCTCTGAGAAGAAATAATTCGCACTTTTACAAAATTTCGCAAGCTTGATTGTATATACAGTAGAACGAGCATGTTTTGAAATGTATCGGTTGTGTGGCGGGATAATTATCTCGCAAATGTGACACATCGACATGTACAAATATGCGAGATGGTGGTTGCCACATTTATATTTATGCATTAAATTCAAGTCGATTAAAACTCGATTCAAATTTTCTTATATTGCATTATCGCCTGTTAAAAAGTGCATTTGTGTAAGGCTGAAAGCCATTATAAAGACATTGCCTGCAACAAGAGTTTTATGATCCTTTTCGCTGAATTGTATAGTTATTGTGAAGAATCATTAGCAATATAAGAACGGCTGCTATAACATGTTAAAAGATGAGTGGAGGTCTCAAAGGCAGTAATCGACCACGAAGATAAGTAATTTCTGTTATTCTTGTGAGGACTGTTCCTTTGTTATATTGCGCATTGGTGATAAAAGTAATCATGTATGGTTTTTGCGAGTGAATTTATTACATGCGTAAATGGAGTGAGAATTGGATTTTGCCAAATGCCGTTGCACTTTCATACTCGTTACCGGAATACACCCTCTCGCACTCATCGATGTCGCCCGACCCCACCCGGGAGAGGCGACGTTCATGGCAACTCAGTAATAATCGCCATGAGCAATGAGGAAGATGGCGGTACCATCGAGGAGCGGAATGTGTCCTGAACGCCACAGGAAGGGTTTCGGGGTTATAACCTCGTGTGAGGAGCATTCAATTTCGGAGGATCACGAGAGGGGGAGAGGAAGAGAGAAAGAGAGAGGGCAAGAATAGGGGAAGAGGGAGAGGGAGAAAGAGAGAAAAAGGAACGTAAGAGAGGAAGAGAGGATATTTGACGAAGAAGAGAGGGAGAGAATAGTATGCAAGTTGATGACCATTAAAAAGATGTATTTTAAATTCCAAAGATTTTTTTTTTTTTTTTTTTTGGTCAATAGATACCAGGACGTGGTTATCTGCCTATTCATTTTATTGCCATTATTTTCTATGCGTAAATGCAGGCAATATCAAAATTCCTACTCACAATTTAAATGTAGATTACTTTAAACTTCGGGAATTTTTTTTTTCAGAATTATATGTTCTCTCTCTCTCCCTCTCCCCCCTTCCCCTCCTCTCTCTTTCTGTCTATCCCTCTCTGTAGCCTTTCTCTCTCTCTCTCTCACACACACACACACTCTCACTCTTACTCTCACTCTCACTCTCCCTTTCCTATTCCCTCTCCCTCCTCCCCCTCTCTTTCCCTCTCTCTTTCTCATTCTGCCTACCTATCTTCTTGCCAAGC
>NC_091575.1:4972588-4977588 GCF_042767895.1 Penaeus vannamei | reverse complement strand
TTATTATTATTTCTATTGCCATTATTAGTATGAAAATTATTGGAATAGAGTTAATTATTGCTATTATTGCAGAAATTATCAAAATTATCATTATAATTATGATTTTATCATTATTATTGTCATTGTCATTGTCATTATCATCATTATTGTCAATAATCAAGGAATTACCATGAAAATCATCATAATTACCTGAATTAATGTTAAAATCCTCATAATTACAATTAAAAAAATTTTTCTGACGTTTCTCTCATTATAAATGGACTGAATAATAATTATCATCATTATTGCAGTTATAATAATTATTATGCTAATTATTATTGTCATTTTCAGCATTATAACTATTTTTATAATGATAATAACAATAATGATAATTTTAGAAATAATAATGACAATAATATTAATTATAATGACAATGATAATGATATTATTATTTCTATTGTCATTATTAGTATGAAAATTATTTATCAAAACTATCATTATAATTATCATTTTATCATTCATATCATTATTATAGTCATTATCATGGTTATCATTATTATTATTAATAATAACGGAATTATCATGAACATCATCATAATTACCTGAATTAATGTTAAAATCATCATAATTATCATTTAAAAGCGAAAAAGTTTTTTTTCGACGTTTTTCTCATAAGGCTAGATTTTGCCGCTATTTGCCTTTGGGATTTTATTACTTTTCACCTTTATTTCATTATAAATGGACTCTTTGATCATTATTATCATCATTATTATCATTATTGTCATTATTTTTATGATTATTATCATAATAGTCATTATCGTCATCATTATCATTATTATTATTATCCTTATATCAGTTATGATAATTATTATGCTATTTATTATTGCCATTTTCATCATTATAACTATTTTTATAATGATAATAACAATAGTGATAATTTTAGAAATAATAATGACAATAATAATAATTATAATGACAATGATAATATTATTATTTCTATTGTCATTATTAGTATGAGTTACTTATTGGTATTATTTCAGTAATTATGAATACTATCAGTATAATTATCATTTTATCATGATTATCATCATTATTGTTAATATTAAAAGAATGATCATGAAAATAATCATAATTACCCGAATTAATGTTAAAATCATCATAATTATCATTTAAAACCGATAAAGGGGGCTTTTCGCTAGATTTTGCCGTTTTTTCGTCTTTTGGGATTTTGCTACTTTTTGCCTTTATTTCATTATAAATGGACTCTATTCTTATTATTATCATTATTTTTATGATTATTATCATTATAGTCATTATCGTCGTCATTATCATTATTGTTATTATCATTATTGCAGTTATAATTATTATGCTAATAATTATTGTCATTTTCATCATTATAACTATTTTTATAATGATAATAACAATAATGATCATTTTAGAAATAATAATGACAATAATAATAATTATAATGACACTGATAATGATAGTATTATTATTTCCATTGTCATTATTAATATGAAAATTATTTGAATGAAGTTAATCATTGCTATTATTGCAGTAATTATAAAACCTATCATTATAATTATCATTATATATATATATATATATATATATATATATATATATATATATATATACACATATGTATGTATAAATAAATATATATAAATAAATGAATGAATAAATAAATATATATTTATAGGGCTTTTTTATTTTTGTTATTATCATAGTCATTATCGTCATCATTGCTATTATTATTATCATCATTATTGCAGTTATTTTAATTATATTATAATTATTATTGTCATTTTCATCATTGTAACTACTTTTACAATGATATTAAAAATAATGATAATTTTAGAAATGATAATGACATTAAGATTAATGATAATGATAATGATATTATTATTATTTCCATTATCATTATGTTGCTATTGTATCTGAGTCTTTGGAAACCTTAGTGGTGGCTCTTGATGCATTTCATAATGAAGCAAATACCTTGGGTCTTGAGGTCTCCTGGACCAAGACCAAGATCCAGGACTTTGGGGACTTGCTAGGAGGGACTTTGGGGACTTGCTAGGAGAACCTGTTCAGTCGGTACGTGCTTGCAGCAAGAATTTAAAAGTCACAGAGAGCTTTATAAACCTTAATAGTGTAGTTCATAACTCTGGGCTGCAGACCAGTAACTCAGCAGATAGATTGGCCTGGCAGCAGGGGTCATGGACTCTCTTGACAGAGTATATGGAGATGCCGGTACCTGTGCAGGACTATGCTATGCGTCTTCAAGGCCCTGATAACTCCAGTTTTGTTATATGGTAGTGAAATCTAGACATTATCCTGCACCTTGTTGTCACGTCTTGATGCCTTTTGCAATAGATCCTTATGCTGGATCATGGATACTGTTGGTGGGACCATGTGTCAAACCAACGGTTGCACCATGAGACTGGCAAAGGAACTATTACCTGCACAATCCGTGATCGCCAACTCAGGCTATATGGCTACCGGGCTGACTTCCATCAGGATGATCCTGCCCACCAGGTTGTCTCTGTTCGAGGCAACCCTAGGTGGAGGAGACCTGTGGGACGACCTAGGAAGTCTTGGCTTGAGCAGATTGATCAATTCTGTCATGAGATGGGCCGAGTCCCTGCCTGGCGGCTTGCCATGAGCGACCCTTGCAGGTACAAGCAAAGGGTGGAGGCGGCTATGCGCCCCCATCGGCGTTAGCTCCACGATGATGATGATGATGATGCCTCATCTACATGACCATAAGTGTTTTCACTTTCATTTTCCAAGAAAATGGAGTGATTTTCATGTTTCTTTTGATAATACACATAAAGGAATAACTCACACTGCTCCACATATATTTACAATGAAAAATGATCATTATTAAGGACAGTTATATGCCAAACTGTGTCGGTCCCTCTGGCCCGTGGACCCCAGCCGAAAGAGGGGGTTCCCAGATTCACACAGTTTGGCCTGTAACTGGTGAAATGGTGAAAATATATCAGTTATTCCTTTGCGTATAGTATCAAAAGGAAATTTAAACTCATTCTGGTTACTTAGAAAACGAAAGTAATAGCCCGTATGGCCAGGCAGAGGAAGTGCGCAGGATCATGGTCCCGAATGAGTGTCTAGAATTTTTTTTAGTGCTAATAATGTGCAGATTGTGGTTCTGGGGGTTCAAAACGTTGTGATCTATATATCTAAAATAGTAAAATATATTTCTAATCCCTATATACCTGAAAATAAAACCAACTTAACCAATAGCAGAGCAGGAAGGGAAGGTAGTGTGGAAATATTTTCAGTATACTCAGTTATACTGATTTGCAGCAAAAATAAAGATCAGATTCGTTCAAAGTCCATTAAAAACTATTGGAAATAAAAAATGACATCCCTGTGCACTTGTGAAATAAAACCAAACTATGTGCAGGGTAGGGGGGAAAAATATATAGATAGATAGATAGATATAAATATATAAGCTATTCATGCATGCATATTTAACAAAAAATATTATTACAAGAAATTGTTTATGTTTTTAGAAGTGTCAAGCCTATCTTTTAGACAAAATATTTCTCGTGGATTCTAAAGGTCCTTTAATGTAAGCATTGATATTCTTTCACTTGATCTAACTTGACCTATTGACCTAAACTAACCAATTAAATCACCTAAAAGGATAAAAGATGTTGAAAGATGTGTAGATTGGAAAGAATACAAGCAGAAGAAAATATATCATCTGCATGAATCATGAGACGGGGAACACTGATAAATTACAGATTTATTTAAGCCTTAGATGATTTTGGGATGAGCTTACCATAAATCTGAAATTAATAAATAAACCACATACACATTTTCAAGTGTAAGAACTGTGTGGAAGTTAATTACATAATAATCATCTTGAACACCTTTTCAGAACAAAGAAGAAACACTCCCGCCTGAAGTCTGAGAGGGCCAAGAATGGAGAAGGTGCACCGCCGAAGCTAATGGATACTTTTCCAATTTCTGTCCATCCTTTGATTGAGGAGTAATTGGAACCAGTCCACAATGAAAGAGTTGAAAATGCTGGTATGTCACATTGAAGCAATTAGAGATGTTTGATTCTTAATAGAAAATGTAAGTATTATTTAGCGTCATGTGTAATTTCATCATGAGGGTTACAGGTTTGGTTTATTTAATATCTTACTTCTTAGCTATTTTGCTTTGAAAATTTGTCTCTTATGGTTAGTACCTCCTTAGCTAAATGATGCATTTGGAGCAATTTCAACCTCTACTTATCTATGGAAGGCACTGTGACCTACAGCATGCATAGATTATATTATCTTCATCATCATAGTGAAATGCAACTCAAATATTTATCAACATGCTGTTTATCCAGAATGTCTCTGAATATCTTTTACTAATACAATGATCTTGTTGCATGCTATCCAATAACCATTCCTAAGGTCTTCTTCCCTATGTACCTTTATTTTATAATCTCATGACTTTATCTACACATTTATTCATATAGCTATGTAGGATGTTTCACAACCAGTATGGCTTCTAGCAGAAATATCGGCTTCACCCGATTTTACAACACTGCGATCAGTCTTGCTTCATATATATATATTTTTTTCACATCTGCATCTTCATCTACGTGCCCCACATCTACATAGCCTCGATAATGCCCTCAAACGGCTCCAACCTCATCGTCCACCAACATTACATATTTTCTTTACTTACTCTATGTACTGGAAGAGGTACCCAAATTTTGATTTGCTGAGAGCACATCTTGGTGTCCTTGCCAATTTTGGTCTGAATCAATCCAGTGGACTGGGCATGTGAGAAAACGCGCGCACGCGCGACACACGCACACACACACACACACACACACACACACACACACACACACACACCTTTTTTAGTATTATATGGACTGTGAATTTATTTTGTACAACTGCCTCTTCCAGTTGTGTCATTAAAAAAAGTATATATATATATATATATATATATATATATATATATATATATATACATATATATACATA
>NC_091575.1:4960411-4972088 GCF_042767895.1 Penaeus vannamei | reverse complement strand
ACTTCTGAGACGTATCAGGGATTACCTACTGAGACATCAGAGGCTGGAACAATCTGGATTTACTCCTGTTAAGTCCACAATAGACTGTATACTTGTATTTAGAGTCATTGTAGAACACCATTGTGAGTTCGGGCGTGGGCTGCTTGCAGCCTACATTGACCTCACGAAAACATTCGATACAGTGCATTGGGAATCACTGGGAGATCTTGAGATTGAGAGGAATTCCAACAAGGATTATTGAACTAATAGCAAGTCTGTATACTGGTACTGCAAGTGTTGTAAAGTGTGGTGGGGGCCTGTCAAACTTCTTTCCTTCTTGTTCAAGGCTGTGTCCTTGCACCAACACTTTTCAACACTTGCATGGACTGGATACTGAGCAGAGCTACTGTTCAAAATCATTCTGGAGCAACTCTGGGCAATATTAAAGTTACCGACCTTGACTTTGCTGATGATGTTGCTATTCTATCTGAGTCTTTCGAATCGTTAGTGGTGGCTCTTGATGCATTTAGTAATGAAGCAAATACCTTGGGTCTTGAGGTCTCCTGGACCAAGACCAAGATCCAGGACTTTGGGGACTTGCTAGGAGGGACTTTGGGGACTTGCTAGGAGAACCTGTTCAGTCAGTACGTGCTTGCAAGAACATCAAAGTCACAGAAAGCTTTACAAACCTTAATAGTGTAGTTCATAACTCTGGGCTGCAGACCAGGAAGTCAGCAGACAGATTGGCCTGGCAGCAGGGGTCATGGACTCTCTTGACAGAGTATATGGAGATGCCGGTCCCTGTGCAGGACTACGCTATGCGTTTTCAAGGCCCTGATAACTCCAGTTTTGTTATATGGTAGTGAAATCTAGACATTATCCTGCACCTTGTTGTCACGTCTTGATTCCTTTTCCAATAGATCCTTGTGCTGGATCATGGGGTACTGTTGGTGGGACCATGTGTCAAACCAACGGTTGCACCATGAGACTGGCAAAGGAACTATTACCTGCACAATCCGTGATCGCCAACTCAGGCTATATGGCTACCGGGCTGACTTCCCTCAGGAAGATCCTGCCCACCAGGTTGTCTCTGTTCGAGGCAACCCTAGGTGGAGAAGACCTGTGGGACGACCTAGGAAGTCTTGGCTTGAGCAGATTGATCAATTCTGTCATGAGATGGGCCGAGTCCCTGCCTGGCGGCTTGCCATGAGCGACCCTTGCAGGTACAAGCAAAGGGTGGAGGCGGCTATGCGCCCCCATCGGCGTTAGCTCCACAATGGATTATGATGATGCCTCATCTACATGACCATAAGTGTTTTCACTTTCATTTTTCCAAGAAAATGGAGTGATTTTCATGTTTCTTTTGATAATACACATAAAGGAATAACTCACACTGCTCCACATATATTTACAATGAAAAATGATCATTATTAAGGACAGTTATATGCCAAACTGTGTCGGTCCCTCTGGGCCGTGGACCCCAGCCGAAAAAGGGGGTTCCCAGATTCACACAGTTTGGCCTGTAACTGGTGAAATGGTGAAAATATATCAGTTATTCCTTTGCGTATAGTACCAAAAGTAAATTTAAACTCATTCTGGTTACTTAGAAAAACGAAAGTAATAGCTCGTATGGCCAGGCAGAGGAAGTGCGCGGGATCATGGTCCCGAATGAGTGTCTAGAATTTTTTTTTTAGTGCTAACAATGTGCAGATTGTGGTTCTGGGGGTTCAAAATGTTGTGATCTATATATCTATAATAGTAAAATATATTTCTAATCCCTATATACCTGAAAATAAAACCAACTTAACCAATAGCAGAGCAGGAAGGGAAGGTAGTGTGGAAATATTTTCAGTATACTCAATTATACTGATTTGCAGCAAAAATAAAGATCAGATTCGTTCAAAGTCCATTAAAAACTATTGGAAGTAAACAAGGACATCCCTGTGTACTTGTGAAATAAAACCAAACTATGTGCTGGGTAGAAAAAAAAATATATATATAGATAGATAGATATAGATATATAAAGTATTCATGCATGCATATTTAACAAAAAATATTACAAGAAATTATTTATCTGTTTTTAGAAGTGTCAAGCCTATCTTTTAGACAAAATATTTCTCGTGGATTCTGAAGGTCCTTTAATGTAAGCATTATTTTCATGTGGTTCTTGTAAAAGTGACATGTTTTCAAAATCTCCTATTAGGGTGTTAAAATAGTCACCTTCGGAAAATATTCCCCAAGAAAAAAGTAAGGTCAACTTTTCAAAAATGGTAACCCTCCGACTGGAGAAAAGTTATTCTTTCGACAAATATACGTTGTAAAACCCTATTAGAGCATCAATAATAGGTAAATGATAGATAATTATATCAAGTACAAGTATTCTGTACATGATTTGTCATGCCAAATGTAAACATAATATAAAGGAATAAGATCGCGATTATGAGGTCCTTCACATTTTTACGCATAGCACACGTATTTTCGGTCCGATTTTAAAGTATTATGGCTCATTTTGTAGCTGAATAATAGTTTTATTACATGCTGCCATAAGGATTTGAAATATTTTCATGTGGTTCTTGTAAAAGTGACATATGTTATTATTATTATTGTCATTACTATTATTTATCATTATTTTATATATAATCATCACCATTGTTGTTATAATTATCATTACTACTATTACTATTATTATTACTATTACTACTACCGCTACTGTTATCATAATCCATAATACTAATACCATTATCATTATTATCATAATTAGTATAATTATTATCATTATCTATAATAATGATATTATTATTATTTCATTATCATTATCATCATCATTATTATTATTATCATTTCTAATATTGTTACTATTATCAATTTCATAATTTCTATAGATATAATCAATGTCATATATATAATAATAATAATGATCATCATTATTGTGTTCTTTTTGTTAATATTATCATTATAATTACTATTATCATTATTTTCATAATTATATTCATCAGTATCACTACTATCATTATTATAATTATTAATGTTATCATGATTATTAATATAATTCTAGTCACTATAATTATTTTCATAATCTTCATTATTTGTGTCATTATCACTATTTTTACTATTATTATTCGCATTACTGTCATTATTATTTCTGATTCGTTATCAATAGTAATTAGATACATGCATATATATATATATATATATATATATATATATATATATATATAGAGAGAGAGAGAGAGAGAGAGAGAGAGAGAGAGAGAGAGAGAGAGAGAGAGAGAGAGAGAGAGAGAGAAAGAAAAAAAGAAAGAAAGAAAGAGAGAGAGAGAGAAAGAGAGCGAGAGAGGAATATATATATAAATATATATATATATATATATATATATATATATATATATATATATATATATACACACATACACACAAACACACACACACACACACACACACACACACACACACACATATATATGTGTGTGTGTGTGTGTGTGTGTGTGTGTGTGTGTGTGTGTGTGTGTGTGTGTGTGTGTGTGTGTGTGTGTGTGTGTGTGTGTGTGCTAATTACTATTGCTATTTTGATAATGATGTCATTATTATTTCTATTGCCATTATTAGTATGAAAATTATTGGAATGGAGTTAATTATAGCGATTATTGCAGTAATTATCAAAATTATCATTATAATTATGATTTTATCATTATTATTGTCATTAGCATTGCCATTATCATCATAATTATCATCGTTATTGTCAATAATAAAGGAATTATCGTGAAAATCCTCATAATTACCTGAGTTAATGTTAAAATCCTCATAATTACCATTAAAAAGCGAAATAGTTTTTTTTTCGATGTTTCTCTCAAACGGCTGTAATACGCTAGATTTTGCCGTGTTTTCGACTTATGAGATTTTATTACTTCTGGCTTTTATTTCATTATAAATGGACTGAATAATAATTATTATCATCATTATTATCATTACTGTCTTTATTTTCATGATTATTATCATTATAGTCATTATCATCATGATTATCATTATTATCATCATTACAGCAGCTATAATAATTATTATGCTAATTATTATTGCTATTTTTATCATTATAACTATATATATGATGATAATAGCAATAATGATAATTTTAGAAATAATAATGAATAATAATAATTATAATGACAATGATACTGTTATTATTATTTCTATTGTCATTATTAGTATGAAAATTATTGGAATATAGTTAATTATTGCTATTATTGCAGTAATTATCAAAATGATCATTAAAGTTATGATTTTATCATTATTATTGTCATTATCATTGTTATTATCATCCTAATTATCATCAGTATTGTCAGTAATAAAGGAATTATCATGAAAATCATCATAATTACCAGAATTAATGTTAAAATCCTCATAATTACCATTAAAAAGCGAAAATGGGATTTTTTTCGATGTTTCTCTCCAAAGGCTGCAATACGCCAGATTTTTCAGTTTTTTCGACTTATGAGATTTTATTACTTCTGGCCTTTATTTCATTATAAATGGACTGAATAATAATTATTATCATTATTATCAATACTGTAATTATTTTCATGATTATTATCATTATAGTCATTATCATCATGATTATCCTTATTATCATCATTACTGCAGTTATAATAATTATTATGCTAATTATTATTGCTATTTTTATCATTATAAATATTTATATAATGATAATAGCAATAATGGTAATTTTAGAAATAATAATGACAATAATGATAATTATAATGACAATGATAATGATGTTATTATTTCTATTGCCATTATTAGTATGAAAATTATTGGAATAAAGGTTATCGCTATTATTGCAGTAATTATCAAATTTATCATTGTAATTATGATTTTATCATTATTATTCACTATCATTGTCATTATCATCATAATTATCATCATTATTGTCAATAATAAAGAATTATCATGAAAATCATCATAATTACCTGAATTAATGTTAAAATATTCATAATTACCATTAAAAAGCAAAAAACGACGTTTCTCTCAAAAGGCTAAATTTTGCCGTTTTTTCGAATTTTATGAATTTTATTACTTTTCGCCTTTATTTCACTATAAATAGACTGAATAATAATTATCATCATTATTATCATTACTGTCATTATTTTCATGATTATTATCATTACTGTCATTATTTTCATTATTATTATCATCATTATTGTAGTTATAATAATTATTATGGGAATTGTTATTGCTATTTTTATCATTATACCTATTTATATAATGATAATAGCAATAATGATAATTTTAGAAATAATGACAATAATGATAATTATAATGATAATGATAATGATGTTATTATTATTTCTATTCCCATTATTAGTATGAAAATTACTGGAATAGAGTTAGTTATTGCTATTATTGCAGTAATTATTAAAATTATCATTATAATTATGATTGGTTATCATTATCATTGTCATTATCATTGTCATTATCATCATAATTATCATCATTATTGTCAATAATCAAGGAATTATCATGAAAATCATCTTAATTACCTGAATTAATGTTAAAATCCTCGTAATTACCATTAAAAAGCGAAAAGTTTTTTTTTCGACGTTTCTCTCAAAAGGCTGTATACGCTAAATTTTGCCTTATTTCGACTTTTAGGATTTTATTACTTCTAGCCTTTATTTCATTATCAATGGACTGAATAATAATTATAATCATCATTATTATCATTACTTTCATCATTTTCATGATTATTATCATTATAGTCATTACCATCATGATTATCATTATCATTATCATAATTGATGCAGTTATGATAATTATTATGTTAATTATTATTGCTATTTTTATCATTATAATTATTTATATAATGATAATAGCAATAAAGATAATTTCAGAAATAATAATGACAATAATAATAATTATAATGGCAATGATAATGATGTTATCATTATTTCTATTGCCATTATTAGTATGATAATTATTGGAATATAGTTTGTTATTGCTATTATTGCAGTATTTGTCAAAATTATCATATAATTATGATTTTATCATTTTTATTGTCATTATCATTGGCATTATCATCATAATTATCATCATTATTGTCAATAATCAAAGGAATTATCATGAAAACCATCATAATTACCTGAATTAATATTAGAATCCTCATAATTACCATTAAAAAGTGAAAAGAGGGGGTTTTCGACGTTTCTCTGAAAAGGCTGTAATACGTTAGATTTTGCCGTTTTTTTCGACTTTTGGAATTTTATTACTTCTGGCCTTTATTTCATTCTAAATGGACTGAATAATATTCATTATCATCATCATTATCATTACTGTCATTATTTTCATGATTATTATCATTATAGTCATTATCAAGATGATTATCATTATTATTATCATACTATTGCAGTTATAATAATTATTATGCTAATTATTATTGCTATTTTTATCATTATAACTATCTATATAATGATAATACCAATAATGATAATTTTAGAAATAATAATGACAATAATAATGTTTATAATGACAATGATAATGATGTTATTATTATTTCTATTGCCATTATTAGTATGAAAATTATTGGAATAGAGTTAATTATTGCTATTATTGCAGAAATTATCAAAATTATCATTATAATTATGATTTTATCATTATTATTGTCATTGTCATTATCATCATTATTGTCAATAATCAAGGAATTACCATGAAAATCATCATAATTACCTGAATTAATGTTAAAATCCTCATAATTACAATTAAAAAGTTTTTTCTGACGTTTCTCTCAAAAGGCTGTAATTCGCTAGATTTTGCCGTTTTTTCGACTTTTGAGATTTTATTACTTGTGGCCTTTATTTCATTATAAATGGACTGAATAATAATTATTATCATCATTATTGCAGTTATAATAATTATTATGCTAATTATTATTGTCATTTTCAGCATTATAACTATTTTTATAATGATAATAACAATAATGATAATTTTAGAAATAATAATGACAATAATATTAATTATAATGACAATGATAATGATATTATTTCTATTGTCATTATTAGTATGAAAATTATTCATCAAAACTATCATTATAATTATCATTTTATCATTAATATCATTATTATATTCATTATCATGGTTATCATTATTATTGTTAATAAAAACGGAATTATCATGAAAATCATCATAATTACCTGAATTAATGTTAAAATCATCATAATTATCATTTAAAAGCGAAAAAAAAAATTTCGACGTTTTTCCTCATTATAAATGGACTCTTTGATCATTATTATCATCATTATTATCATTATTGTCATTATTTTTTTATTATTATTATTATAGTCATTATCGTCATCATTATCATTATTATTATTATCCTTATTTCAGTTATGATAATTATTATGCTATTTATTATTACCATTTTCATCATTATAACTATTTTTATAATGATAATAACAATAGTGATAATTTTAGAAATAATAATGAATATAATAATAATTATAATGACAATGATAATGATATTATTATTTCTATTATCATTATTAGTATGAATATGATTAGAATAGAGTTACTTATTGGTATTATTTCAGTAATTATGAATACTATCAGTATAATTATCATTTTATCATGATTATCATCATTATTGTTAATGATAAAGGAATGATCATGAAAATAATCATAATTACCCGATTTAATGTTGAAATCATCATAATTATCATTTAAAAGCGATAAAGGGGGCTTTTCGACATTTCTCTCATAAGGCTGTAATAAGCTAGATTTTGCCGTTTTTTCGTCTTTTGGGAATTGCTACTTTTTGCCTTTATTTCATTATAAATGGACTCAATTCTTATTATTATCATTATTAGTGTCATTATTTTATAATTATTATAATTATTGTCATTATCGTCGTCATTATCATTATTGTTATTATTATCATTATTGCAGTTATAATAATTATTATGCTAATAATTATTGCCATTTGCATCATTATAACTTTCTTTTATAATGATAATAATAATGATCATTTTAGAAATAATAATGACAATAATAATCATTATAATGCCACTGATAATGATAGTATTATTATTTTCATTGTCATTATTAGTATGAAAAATATTTGAATAAAGTTAATCTTTGCTATTATTGCAGTAATTATAAAACCTATCATTAAAATTATCATTATATATATATATATATATATATATATATATATATATATATATATATATATATATATATATATATATATATATATATATTACATATATAATATATATATATATATATGTATATATATGTATATACATACACATATATATGTATATATATATATATATATATATATATATATATATATATATATATATATATATATGTATATATATATATATATATATATATATATATATATATATATATATATATATATATATATATATATATATATATATATATATATATATATATATATATATATATATATATATATATATATATATGTGTGTGTGTGTGTGTGTATATATATAAATAAATAAATATAAATAAATAAATGAATAAATAAATATATATTTATAGGGCTTTTTTATTTTTGTTATTATTATAGTCATTATCGTCATAATTGCTATTTTATTATTATCATTATTGCAGTTATTTTAATTATATTATAATTATTATTGTCATTTTCATCATTGTAACTACTTTTCTAATGATATTAAAAATAATGATAATTTTAGACATAATAATGACCATAAAAATAATTATAATGATAATGATATTATTATTATTTCCATTATCATTATTAGTATGAAAATTATTAGAATAAAGTTAATTATTGCTATTATTGCAGTAATTAACAAAACTATCATTATAGTTATCATTTTATCATTATTATCAATATTAATCTTATTTTCATCATGATTATCATTATTATATTTAATAATAAAGGAATTATCATGAAAATCATCCTGATTACCTGAATTAATGTTAAAATCATCATAATTATCATTTAAAAGCGAAAAAGTTTTTTTTCGACGTTTCTCTCAAAAGGCTTTAATACTCTATAATTTGCCGTTTTTCGACTTTTGGGATTTTACTACTTTTTGCCTTTATTTCATTATAAAAGCACTCTATGATTATTATTATTATCATTATTGTCATTATTTTTATGATTATTATCATTATAGTCATTATCGTCATCATTATCATTATCATTGTCATCATAATTGCTGTTACAATAATTATTATGCTAATTATTATTGTCATTTTCATTATTATAACTATTTTCATAATGATAATAAAAATAATGATAATTTTAGAAATAATTATGATAATAATTGTAATGGCAATAATAATGATATTATTATTTCTATTGTCATTATAAGTATGAAAATTATTAGAAAATAATTATTATTCAGTCCATTTATAATGAAATAAAGGCCAAAAGTAATAAAATCCCAAAAGTCGAAAAAACGGTAAAATCTAGCGTATTACAGCAGTTTGAGAGAAACGTCGAAAAAAAACCCTTTTTCGCTTTTTACTGGTAATTATGAGGATTAATTCAGGTAATTATGATGATTTTCATGATAATTCCTTTATTATTGATAATAATGATGATAATTATGATGATAATGACAATGATAAAGAAAAAATCATAACTATAATGATAATTTTCATAATTACTGCAATAATAGCAATAATTAACTCTATTCCAATAATTTTCATACTAATAATGGCAATAGAAATAATAACATCATTATCATTGTCATTATGATTATCATTATTGTCATTATTATTTCTAAAATTATTATTATTGCTATTATCATTATATAAATAGTTATAATGATAAAAATAGTAATAATAATTAGCATAATAAATATTATAACTGCAATAATGATGATAATAATAATGATAATCATGATGATAATGACTATAATGATAATCATGAAAATAATGACAGTAATGATAATAATGGTGATAATAATTATTATTCAGTCCATTTATAAGGAAATAAAGGCCAGAAGTAATAAAATCCCAAAAGTCGAAAAAACGGCAAAATCTATCCTTTTGAGAGAAACGTCGAAAAAACCCTTTCTCGCTTTTTAATGGTAATTATGAGGATTTTAACATTAATTCAGGTAATTATGAAGATTTTCATGATAATTCTTTTATTATTGACAATAATGATGATAATTATGATGATAATGACAATGATAATGACAATAATAAGGATAAAATCATAATTATAATGATAATTTTGATAATTACTATAATAATTAACTCTATTCCAAGAATTTTCATACTAATAATGGCAATAGAAATAATAATATAATTATCATTGTCATTATAATTATTATTATTGTCATTATTATTTCTAAAATTATTATTATTGCTATTATCATTATATAATTAGCATAATAATTATTATAACTGCAATAATGATGATAATAATAATGATAATCATGATGATAATGACTATGATGATAATGATCATGAAAATAATGACAGTAATGATGATAATGATGATAATAATTATTATTCAGTCCATTTATAATGAAATAAAGGCCAGAAGTAATAAAATCCCATAAGTCGAAAAAACGGCAAAATCTAGCGTATTACAGCCTTTCTAGAGAAACGTCGTAAAAAAACCTTTTTCGCTTTTTAATGGTAATTATGAGGATTTTAACATTAATCCAGGTAATTATGACGATTTTCATGATAATTCCTTTATTATTGACAATAATGATGATAATTATGATGATAATGACAATGATAATGAGAATAATAAGGATAAAATCATAATTATAATGATAATTTTGATAATTACTACAATGATTAACTCTATTCCAATAATTTTCATAGTAATAATGGCAATAAAAATAATATCATTATCTTTGTCATTATAATTATCATTATTGCTATTGTCATTATATAAATAGTTATACTGATAAAAATAGCAAAGATAATTAGCATAATAATTATTATAACCGCAATAATGGTGATAACAATAATGATAATCATGATGATGATGACTATAATGGTAACAATCATGAAAATAATGACAGTAATGATAATGATAATAATTATTGTTCAGTCCTTTTATAATGAAATAAAGGCCAGAAGTAATAAAATCCCAAAAGTCGAAAAAACGGCAAAATCTAGCGTATTACAGCCTTTTGAGAGAAACGTCGAAAAAAAACCTTTTTTGCTTTTAAATGGTAATTATGATGATTTTCATGATAATTCCTTGATTATTGACAATAATGACGATAATTATGATGATAATGACAATGATAATGACAATAATGATAAAATCCTAATAATAATTTTGATAATTACTGGAATAATAGCAATAATTAATAATAACGGCAATAGAAATAATAATATCATTATCATTGTCATTATAATTCTTAGTATTGTCATTATTTCTAAAATTATCATTATTGCTATCATTATATAAATAGTTATAATGATAAAAATAGCAATAATAATTAGCATAGTAATTATTATAACTGCAATAATGATGATAATAATGATAATCATGATGATAATGACTATAATGATAATAATCATGAAAATAATGAAAGTATTGATAATAATGATGATAAATATTATTCATTCCATTCATAATGAAATAAAGGCCAGAAGTAATAAAATCCCAAAAGAAAATAAAACGGCAAAATCTAGCGTATTACAGGCGAGAGAAACGTCGAAAAAA
>NC_091575.1:4950411-4955411 GCF_042767895.1 Penaeus vannamei | reverse complement strand
CTAAAAAAAATTCTAGACACACTCATTCGGGACCATGATCCCGCGCACTTCCTCTGCCTGGCCATACGAGCTATTACTTTCATTTTTCTAAGTAACCAGAATGAGTTTAAATTTTCTATTGATACTATACGCAAAGGAATAACCGATATATTTTCACCATTTCACCATTTACAGGCCAAACTGTGTGAATCTGGGAACCCCCTCTTTCGGCTGGGGTCCACGGGCCAGAGGGACCGACACAGTTTGGCATATAACTGTCCTTAATAATGATCATTTTTCATTGTAAATATATGTGGAGCAGTGTGAGTTATTCCTTTATGTGTATTATCAAAAGAAACATGAAAATCACTCCATTTTCTTGGAAAATGAAAGTGAAAACACTTATGGTCATGTAGATGAGGCATCATCATCATCATCATCGTGGAGCTAACGCCGATGGGGGCGCATAGCCGCCTCCACCCTTTGCTTGTACCTGCAAGGGTCGCTCATGGCAAGCCGCCAGGCAGGGACTCGGCCCATCTCATGACAGAATTGATCAATCTGCTCAAGCCAAGACTTCCTAGGTCGTCCCACAAGTCTCCTCCACCTAGGGTTGCCTCGAACAGAGACAACCTGGTGGGCAGGATCATCCTGAGGGAAGTCAGCCCGGTAGCCATATAGCCTGAGTTGGCGATCACGGATTGTGCAGGTAATAGTTCCTTTGCCAGTCTCATGGTGCAACCGTTGGTTTGACACATGGTCCCACCAACAGTACCCCATGATCCAGCACAAGGATCTATTGCAAAAGGCATCAAGATGTAACAACAAGGTGCAGGATAATGTCTAAATTTCACTACCATATAACAAAACTGGAGTTATCAGGGCCTTGAAGACGCATAGCATAGTCCTGCACAGGTACCGGCATCTCCATATACTCTGTCAAGAGAGTCCATGACCCCTGCTGCCAGGCCAATCTGTCTGCTGAGTTCCTGGTCTGCAGCCCAGAATTATGAACTACACTATTAAGGTTTGTAAAGCTCTCTGTGACTTTGATGTTCTTGCTGCAAGCACGTACCGACTGAACAGGTTCTCCTAGCAAGTCCCCAAAGTCCCTCCTAGCAAGTCCCCAAAGTCCTGGATCTTGGTCTTGGTCCAGGTGACCTCAAGACCCAAGGTATTCGCTTCATTACTAAATGCATCAAGAGCCACCACTAAGGATTCCAAAGACTCAGATAGAATAGCAACATAATGATAATGGAAATAATAATATCATTATCATTATCATTATCATAATTTTTATTGTCATTATTATATCTTAAATTATTATTATTTTTATTATCATTATATAAGTAGTTACAATGATGAAAATGACAATAATAATTATAATATAATTAAAATAACTGCAATAATGATAATAATAATAGCAATGATGACGATAATGACTATGATAAGAACAAAAATAAAAAAGCCCTATAAATATATATTTATTTATTTATTTATTTATATACATTTATTTATACATACATATGTATAAATAAATAAATAAATATATATATATATATATATATATATATATATATATATATATATATATATATATATATATATATATATATATAATGATACGGGTGGGGTCGGGCGACATTGATGAGTGCGAGAGGGTGTATTCCGGTAACGAGTATGAAAGTGCAACCTATCTATCTATGTCTCTCTCTCTCTCTCTCTCTACCTCTCTCTCTACCTCTCTCTCTACCTCTCTCTCTCTCTCTCTCTCTCTCTCGCTCGCTCGCTCTATCTCTCTCTCTCTCTCTCTCTCTAATACAAGTATTTTTTTTTTTTTTTTTTTACCAATTTCATATCAAAAAGAGATTGTGTCTCCATTATCATTGATATTATCATTGACACATCTTTTATCATCAGTGTTATCGTTACTATAATTACTGTTATCCTCACTATCATTATTAAAATCATTTTTAACATTGTTGATGGTGAGGATCTTACTTCATAATGATTCCTATTCTTATTATTAATACAGGTTTTACTATCATTATTATCATTTTTGTTATCTTAATTTTCATTATCATTATTATTATTATTGTTATTATTATTATTATTATCATTAGTTGTAGCAGTAGAATTTTTTTTATTATTATCTGAATCATTATTACTCCGCCATTTACCAATATCCATGTAAGTACATGTACATACGTGAATACATAAAATAAGAAAATATGTACACACACACACACACACGTATACATATGCATATATATATGTATATATATATGTATATATATGTATCTATATATTTATATGGGGATATATGTACACACACATACACACAAAGACACATACACACAAAGACAAACACACGCACAGACACACACACACGCATACACACATTCCTCCTAGGTTAGGTTAGGGTTAGGGTTGGGGTTAGTTTAGGTCAGGATAGGTTTAGTTTAGGTTAGGTTAGGTTAAAGTTAGGTTAGTTAGATTATTTAGGTTAGGTTAGGTAAGGTGGTTTAGGTTAGGTTAGGTTTAGGCTAGGTTGGTTAGGTTGAGGTTAGGTTAGGTAATTATGAGAGTAATTAGGACAATAATTATGATAATAATTATACAATGATAATTATAATGATGATTTGCCTAATAATTGCAATAATAGCAATAATCAACACTATTCTAATGATTTTCCTAATAATAATAACGACAATGATAACAGAAATAATAATAAAAGTAATCAATACTGCTCTCCTTGAGGACCACCTGGACTCTGAGTTGGTATTTGTGTGCAGTCCATTGCCGCAATAAAAGCCAGAAAAAACGAAAAGAAAATGCTTATAAAGGAATGATATTGACATTTTCACATGTGCATTCATCCTGTATCTAGAATGATTTTGACATCTTCACATGTGCATTCATCATATATGTACAGGGACTCAATATCAGTATAAAATTATACGAAAATGTACGTCATTAAATAAATATTCAGTGACAGTTGCAGATGGGATTACATAACATTGTGCACTAAGAGGAGAAAAAATCCTTTAACAAACTTTCAGTATTGACCTATTGGCATGAATGGTGTTCCTCAATTATTTACCTTGACGTTATATAGCCGTGTAGAATGAATATATATTTTTGGCACTTGGCAGGAATTTATATATATACTTACATATATATAATATAATATAATATAATATATATAAAGTATATAATATATATAATATAATGTATATATATGATATATATAATGTATATAATATATATATATATATAATATATATAATGTATATATATAATATATATATAATATAAATATATGATATATATATATGTATATATATATATATATATATATATATATATATATAATATATATATATATATAATATATATATATATATATGTTTAATATAAGTATAATGTATATAGATATTTTTATATACATAGATAGATAGATAGATAATATATATATATATATATGTATATATATATATATATATATATATATATATATATATATATATATATATTACCCTATGTTATATTACCTTACCTAACATAACCTAAACCTAATTATTAATCTCGAGAGAAGAGGATAATGTTATCTCTGTAATAGCCTCACTTCATACTACAACAAAGGAATTAAAAAATGACCATTTTACAATACCTGATATAAAATAGTGAAGTGCAGAGCTACAAGGAAATCATTAGCAACGCATCATTGTAGAGTGGTGTAGCATGACAGATGCTTCTATAGCCCGTAGTAAACATGCCATCATCAAAACACTTATGGTAACACTTGTGAAAAGAAAATTATCCCTACAATCAAAATAACAACTTAAATCAAAATTACTCACCTGGGGGCAGCAGGAATACAGCTAATGTTTTGAGCTCTCGACTGGAACATTGATGGTCTTGAAGAGGCTACGTGTTTACGTTATTTCATAATAGAATTGTGATTTTCATAGATTTTAAAATTGCAATGTGATTCCTATATCATGTTATACACAAATGTGTTACTAATTTGTAACACATGAAAGCAAGAAAATGTCATTCAATCACGGGAAAAGTACTGATACAGAAAGGGTTATTTTTCATTAAATGTATAAGCATTGTGTGGCTCAGACTTGATTTTTTATATTATAGTTTGTTGGTGGTTAAGGTCAGTGAAATGATAGTAGAATATTCAGAAATAGTGTCTTGTATGCTCTAATGCAGACAGATTATGATGGCCATCTGCTTGGGGAATCTGCATAACCAATTTGCTAATTTTTAATGACTCCAGTTCTCAATCCCAGATTGCAAAATGAAATAAGGTATAATTTGGCTCATTCAAGAACCCGCAATCCCATTGAACGAGCATTTGGAGTCCTCAAATGAAGATTCCGTTGTCTCGCTATACCTATGCGGACTAGTTTGGACACAACCATGGCCACAATTTGTAGTGGTTTGGAAAACCATGATGGTGATAAAGATGGTGGTGGTAATGACAATGAATGTGATCAGGAAGTAGTTAATGAAAATGCACAAATACGAATGCTGGGCAGAAAAAGAGGGCAAATATAATCAACAGTGTGTTCTGAAATGTATTTGGGATCTCCTGTTAGGAGTTTCATTCTCTTGCCTGGCAGCTCCTCCATTCTCAGTATCCTTCCAACACACTCTGTATCCCTCCTCGGTACATGTTCTTAAGCAATTCAGTATTCCGTCTCTCAGTATTCCAAAGTCTCTCAAGTGCTTTTCCTCTGACATGTCATCTCCAACAAAATTACCATTTGTAGCATCATTTTAATTAAAGATTATTTAAAGATTATATTGAAACAAATGTATTATGTCAATGAAAAACTTTTTTTCTGGTTTATCTTTTGTTAGCCAACTGTCATGGTCGGTAAATGTATTTTTTTTTAAAGAAACCTAATGTTTAATGTCACACACAATGTGTAGTTATGACATTGTTGTATATTGTACATCAAGTTTAGTAGTAGAAGGCCGTGTGGAAAGTAGAGGGATAAGGT
>NC_091575.1:4939714-4944714 GCF_042767895.1 Penaeus vannamei | reverse complement strand
AAGTAATAAAATCCCAAAAGTCTAAAAAAAAAACAAAAAAAAAACGGCAAAATCTATCCTTTTGAGAGAAACGTCGAAAAAATCTTTCTCGCTTTTTAATGGTAATTATGAGGATTTTAAAATTAATTCAGGTAATTACTAATATTTTCATGATAATTCTTTTATTATTGACAATAATGAGGATAAGTATGATGATGATGACAATGATAATGACAATAATAAGGATAAAATCATAATTATAATGATAATTTTGATAATTACTGCAATAATTAACTCTATTCCAAGAATTTTCATACTAATAATGGCAATAGAAATAAAAATATAATTATCATTGTCATTAATTATTATTATTGTCATTAGTATTTATAAAATTATTATTATTGCTATTATCATTATATAATTCGTAATAATTAATGGTAATTATGAGGATTTTAACATTAACTCAGGTAATTATGATGGTTTTCACGATAATTCCTTTATTATTGACAATAATGATAATTATGATGATAATGACAATGATAATGACAATAATAATGATAAAATCATAATTATAATGATAATTTTGATAATTACTGCAATAATAGCAATAATTAACTCTATTCCAATAATTTCCGTACTAATAATGGCAATAGAAATAATAATAAAATCATTATCATTGTCATTATAATTATTATTATTTTCATTATTTCTAAAATTATCATTTTTGCTATCATCATTATATAAATAGTTATAATGATAAAATAGCAATAATAATTAGCATAATAATTTTTATAACTGCAATAATGATGATAATAATGATAATCATGATGATAATGACTATAATGATAATAATCATGAAATCAATGAAAGTATTGATAATAATGATGATAATAATTATTATTCAGTCTATTTATAATGAAATAAAAGCCAGAAGTAATAAAATCCGACAAGTCGAAAAAACGGCATAATCAAGCCTTTGGAGAGAAACGTCGAGAAATACCCTTTTTCCCTTTTTAATGGTAATTATGAGGATTTTAACATTAATTCCGGCAATTATGATGATTTTCATGATAACTCCTTTACTATTGACAATAATGATGATAATGACAATGATAATGACAATAATTATGATAAAATCATAATTATAATGATAATTTTGATAATTACTGCAATAATAGGAATAATTTACTCTATTCCAATAATTTTCATACTAATAATGGCAATAGAAATAATAATATCATTATCATTGTCATTATTATTTCTAAAATTATCATTATTGCTATTATCATTATATAGATGGTTATAATGATAAAAACAGCAATAATAATTAGCATAACAATTTTTATAACTGCAATAAGGATGATAATAATAATGGTAATCATGATGATAATGACTATGATGATAATGATCATGAAAATACTGACAGTAATGATGATAATAATTATTATTAAGTCCATTTATAATGAAATAAAGGCCAGAAGTAATAAAATCCCATAAATCGAAAAAACGGCAAAATCTAGCGTATTACAGCCTTTTTAGAGAAACGTCGTAAAAAAAACCTTTTTCGCTTTTTAATGGTAATTATGAGGATTTTAACATTAATACAGGTAATTATGACGAATTTCATGATAATTCCTTTATTATTGACAATAATGATGATAATTATGATGATAATGATAATGAAAATGGGAATAATACGGATAAAATCATAATTATAATGATAATTTTTATAATTACTGCAATTATTAACTCTATTCCAATAATTTTCATAGAAATAATGGCAATAAAAATAATATAATTATCTTTGTCATTATAATTATTATTTTTGTCATTGTTATTTCTAAAATTATCATCATTGCTATTATCATTATGTAAATAGTTATAATGATAAAAATAGCAATGATAATTAGTATAATAATTATTATAACTGCAATAATGGTGATAACAATAATGATAATCATGATGATAATGACTATAATGATAATAATCATGAAAATAATGACAGTAATGATAATGATAATAATTATTGTTCAGTCCTTTTATAATGAAATAAAGGCCAGAAGTAATAAAATCCCAAAAGTCGAAAAAACGGCAAAATCTAGCGTATTACAGCCTTTTGAGAGAAGCGTCGAAAAAAAACTTTTTTCCTTTTAAATGGTAATTATGATGATTTTCATGATAATTCCTTGATTATTGACAATAAGGATGATAATTATGATGATAATGACAATGATAATGACAATAATGATACTATCCTAATAATAATTTTGATAATTACTGCAATAATAGCAATAATTAACTGTATTCCAATAATTTTCATACTAATAATGGCAATAGAAATAATATCATTATCATTGTCATTATAATTCTTAGTACTGTCATCATTTCTAAAATTGTCATTATTGCTATCATTATATAAATAGTTATAATGATAAAAATAGCAATAATAATTAGCATAGTAATTATTATAACTGCAATAATGATGATAATAATGATAATCATGATGATAATGACTATAATGATAATAATCATGAAAATAATGAAAATATTGATAATAATGATAATAATCATGAAAATAATGAAAATATTGATAATAATGATAATTATTATTTATTCCATTCATAATGAAATAAATGCCAGAAGTAATAAAATCCCAAAAGTAAAAAAACCCGGCAAAATCTAGCGTACTACAGCCTTTTGAGAGAAACGTCAAAAAAAACCTTTTTCGCTTTGTAATGGTAATTATGAGGATTTTAACATTAATTCAGGTAATTATGATGATTTCCTTAATAAATCCTTTATTATTGACATTAATGATAATTATGATGATGATGACAATGACAATAATAAGGATAAAATCATAATTATAATGATAATTTTCATAATTACTGCAACAATTAACTTTATTCCAATAATTTTCATACTAATAATGGCAATAGGAATAATAATATCATTATCATTGTCATTATAATTATTATTATTATCATTATTATTTCTAAAATTATAATTATTGCTATTATCATTATATAAATAGTTATAATGATAAAAATAGCAATAATAATTAGCATAATAATTATTATAACTGCAATAATGATGATATTAATAATGATAATCATGATGATAATGACTATAATGATAATAATCGTGAAAATAATGACAGTAATGGTAATAATGATGATAATAATTATTATTCAGTCCATTTATAATGAACTAAAGGCCAAAAGTAATAAAATCCCAAAAGTCGAAAAATTCGGCAAAATCTAGAGCATTACAGCCTTTTCAGAGAAACGTTGAAAAACCACCTTTTTCGCTTTTTAATGGTAATTATGAGAATTTTAACATTAATTCAGGATATTAGGATGATTTTCATGATAATTCCTTTATTATTGACAATAAGGATGATAAATATGATGATAATGACAATGATAATGACAATATTAATGATAAAATCATAATTATAAGGATAATTTTCATAATCACTTAAAAAATAGCAATAATTAACTCTATTCTAATAATTTTCATACTAATAATGGCAATAGAAATAATAATATCATTATCATTGTCATTATGATTATCATTATTGTCATTATTATTTCTAAAATTATCATTATTGGTATTATCATTAAATAAATAGTTATAATGATAAAAATGGCAATAATAATTAGCATAATAATTATTATAACTGCAATATTGATGATAATAATAATGATAATCATGATAATGACTATAATGACAATAATCATGAAAATAATGACAGTAATGATAAAAATGATGATAATAATTATTATTCAGTCCATTTATAATGAAATAAAGGCCAGAAGTAATAAAATCCCAAAAGTCTAAGAAACGACAAAATCTATCCTTTTGAGAGAAACGACGAAAAAAAAATTTGTATCGCTTTTTAATGGTAATTATGAGGGTTTTAACATTAATTCAGGTAATTATGATGATTTTCATGATAATTTTTTATTATTGATAATAATGAAGAAAATTATGATGATAATGACAATGATAATGACAATAATAATGATAAAATCATAATTGTAATGATAATTTTCATAATTACTTATATAAGTAACTCTATTCCAATAATGTTCATACTAATAATGGCAATAGAAATAATAATATCATTATCATTGTCAATATGATAATTATTATTGCCATTATTATTTCTAAAAATATTATTATTGCTATTATCATTATATAAATAGTTATTATGATAAAGATAGCGATAATAATTACCAAGTAATTATTATAACTGTAATAATGATGATAATGATAATCATGATGATAATGACTATAATGATAATAATCATAAAAATAATGACCGTAATGATAATAATGATGATAATAATTATTATCCAGTCAATTTATAATGAAATAAAGTCCAAAAGTAATAAAATCCCAAAAGTAAAAAAAAAAAGAAAAAAAAAAAACGGCAAAATCTAGCGTATTACAGCCTTTTGAGAGAAACGTCGAAAAACCCTTTTTCGCTTTGTAATGGTAATTATGAGGAATTTAACATTAATTAAGGTAATTATGATGATTTCCTTAATAAATCCTTTATTATTGACATTAACGATGATAATTATGATGATAATGACAATGATAATGACAATAATAAGGATAAAATCATAATTATAAGGATAATTTTGATAATTACTGCAACAATTAACTTTATTCCAATAATTTTCATACTAATAAAGGCAATAGGAATAATAATATCATTATCATTGTCATTATAATTATTATTATTGTCATTATTATTTCTAAAATTATCATTATTGGTATTATCATTATATAAATAGTTATAATGATAAAAATAGCAATAATAATTAGCATAATAATTATTATAACTGCAATATTGATGATAATAATAATGATAATCATGATGATATTGACTATAATGATAATAATCATGAAAATAATGACAGTAATGATAATATTGATGATAATATTATTCAGTCTATTTACAATGAAATAAAGGCCAGAAGTAATAAAATCCCAAAAGTCTAAAAAAA
>NC_091575.1:4932214-4934714 GCF_042767895.1 Penaeus vannamei | reverse complement strand
CCTCGGGTCGTCCCCGAGTTTCAACCCGGAAACGCATACTGTGTCCTTCACCATGCCCCTTGGAGTGGGTTTGGAGAAGCGGTGACAGCGCATGGGGTTGCGACATCCTAAATTTACAACAAACCCTACCCGGGAGGATGACCTATAGAATCCCTGAAAAGGGATCCCCCATTGTGTTGTCCCTGTTGATCCCTCCTCACAAGAGGGTGCACGGTAGTATGCAGGGAAGATAGCCACAGCCTGCCGCTGACCACGCGAGTGCCCGCGGGGTAGGCGGGGCGCGGTGTGAAATTCAGTAGCACCCCCCCTGGGATTAAAAGTCGGCTATTTGTGGGTCCATAGCCTATCCCCTAGGGGTTAACCAGCTCCCGTAGTAAGCATGGCTCGATCGAGAGCCTCCTACCTTTTGTCGGGTCGTCGTGGCTCGGTTGGTAAGGCTCTTACTTACCAACACTGTGGTCTGGGGTTCGAAACCCCCTCGGGTCGTCCCCGAGTTTCAACCCGGAAACGCATACTAGGTCCTCGTGTGTCCTTCACCATGCCCCTTGGAGTGGGTTTGGAGAAGCGGTGACAGCGCATGGGGTTGCTACATCCTAAATTTACAACAAACCCTACCCGGGAGGATGACCTATAGAATCCCTAAAAAGGAATCCCCCATTGTGCCTCTCCCCTTCCCCCTCCTCCTCAGCCTCTCCCCCTCCCCCTCCTCCTCTGCCTCTCCCCCTCCCCGCCCTCCTCTGCCTCTCCCCCTCCCCCCTCCTCCTCTGCCTCTCCCCTTCCCCCTCCTCCTCTGCCTCTCCCCCTCCCCCTCCTCTGCCTCTCCCCCTCCCCCTCCTCCTCTGCCTCTCCCCCTCCCCTCCCACTCCCCCTCCTCTGCCTCTCCCCCTCCCCCTCCTCTGCCTCTCCCCCTCCCCCTCCTCCTCTGCCTCTCCCCCTCCCCCTCCCCCTCCCCCTCCTCTGCCTCTCCCCCTCCTCTGCCTCTGCCTCTCCCCCTCCCCCTCCTCTGCCTCTGCCTCTCCCCCTCCCCCTCCTCCTCTGCCTCTCCCCCTCCCCCTCCTCCTCCTCTGCCTCTACCTCTCCCCCTCCCCCTCCTCCTCTGCCTCTCCCCCTCCCCCCTCCTCTGCCTCTCCCCCTCCCCCTCCCCCTCCCTCTTCTCCTCTGCATCTCCCCCTCCCCCTCCTCCTCTGCCTCTGCCTCTCCCCCTCCCCCTCCTCCTGTGCCTCTCCCCCTCCCCCTCCTCCCCCTCCCCCTCCTCCTCTGCCTCTCCCCCTCCCCCTCCTCCCCCTCCTCCTCTGCCTCTCCCCCTCCCCCTTCTCCTCTGCCTCTCCCCCTCCCCCTTCTCCTCTGCCTCTCCCCCTCCCCCTCCTCTGCCTCTTCCCCTCCTCCTCTGCCTCTCCCCTTCCCCCTCCCCCTCCTCCTCTGTCTCTCCCCCTCCCCCTCCTCCTCTGCCTCTCCCCCTCCCCCTCCTCCTCTGCCTCTCCCCCTCCCCCTCCCCTCCTCCTCTGCTTCTCCCCCTCCCCCTCCTCTGCCTCTCCCCCTCCCCCTCCTCCTCTGCCTCTCCCCCTCCCCCTCCTCCTCTGCCTCTCCCCCTCCCCCTCCTCCTCTGCCTCTCCCCCTCCCTCTCCTCCTCTGCCTCTCCCCCTCTCCCTCCTCTGCCTCTCCCCCTCCCCCTCCTCCTCTGCCTCTCCCCCTCCCCCTCCTCCTCTGCCTCTCCCCCTCCCCCTCCTCCTCTGCCTCTCCCTCTAGTGACTTGCTCCCTCGCTGCTCGCCCCTTCGCAGACCACGAAAGCCATGTGTTGTTTATTTTACGAGATTCCGGAGTGCCCTGTGCCCGACATTGATGAAGTGACAGTAGAACACGCTAATCTGACCCTTATTACTCTCATACATTTCCATGCATGTATTCTGTTGTCTTCAAGTATATATATGTCATGTTTATACTCAAAATGTTTCTTATGAAATGCTTATTCTGAATAACGATGTATGTAACATTTTACCATTGATATTCATATGTTCTATGTTTCATGTATAGTCAGCCAGTCTGTCCCATAACCACAATGTTTGGATTGTAAAAACATACCGATATCATGTCAACCATACCCTTGTTCCTCTCCACGAAACGGTCATGTGGCCTAATATCTCTAAATCTATGTTCATCCATATTCTTTCATGTTTTTCCATTGTATATTGTCTCAAAACGAACTCGTTCATGGCAATTCCTGTGCCATCTACCTCAGATCGCTCGCCCTCGCGGGCTTGGCAGGACGTGCTCCTCCCTGGGCACCTGCCTTGCCCTCTGTACCAGTTACCCAGAATAAAGACAAGAAAACTGCTACAAGTTTAACTGCACCAACATCTTCAGAGTACGTCAGTATCATACTTACAACTGCCTTACCGCTCAGCCACGACCTACAAAACAACAAGTAATAATAGTAGGGGTGGGACGCCTCCTTCCTCCCACTACATACATTACAACTATTGGCAGTACGGTGGGATTACC
>NC_091575.1:4910797-4931714 GCF_042767895.1 Penaeus vannamei | reverse complement strand
TTTTCGACTTTTGGGATTTTTCTCCTTTTAGCCTTTTTCTCATTAAAGATAGGATTTATAATGATAATTATCATTATTGACATTATTATCATTATTATTATCATTACTCTGATTATTGACCTTATTACCCTTAATATCATCATTATAATAATCATTATCTTAATTATTAATGTCATTTTCATTATTATAATGATTTAATAATGATAATGGCAATAATGATATTCTAGAAAGAATAACAACAATAAAAGGCTGTATTTTGCTAGATTTCTACGGTTTTTCGACTTTTGGGATTTTTCTCCTTCTCATTATAGTTGGGTTTTATAATGATAATTATCATCATTACTGTCATTATTGCCCTAATTACCCTTAATATAGTCATTGTAATAATCATTATCTTAATTATTAATGTCATTTTCATCATTATAATGATTTTAATAATGATATTGACAATAATGATAATTCTTGAGATAATAACAATAATGATAATGATTATAATAACAATAATGGCCGGGATATATTTAATTTTATTTTTATTTCTATCATTGTCGTTATTATTAGTGTTATTAGTAGGAAAATCATTAGAATATTGTTGAGTATTCTTATTATCGCAATTATTAGGCAAATCATCATTATAACTATCATTATATAATTTTTATCATAATTATTGTCCTAATTACTCGCATGATTATCATTATTACCGTCATTATTGATGGGGTTATCATCAAAATCATCATAATTAGTAGAATTATTGCTAAAATCATCATAATCATCATTTAAACTGGAAAAAGGGGGGTTTTCGACTCATCTCTCAGAAGGCTGTATTTTGCTAGATTTCGCCGTTTTTTCGACTTTTGGGATTTTTCTCCTTTTAGCCTTTTTCTCATTATAGATGGGCTTTATAATGATAATTATCATCATTATTGTCATTATCATCATCATTATTATCATTACTGTGATTATTGCCCTAATTACCCTTAATATAGTCATTATAATAATCATTATCTTAATTATAAATGTCATTTTCATTATTATAATGATTTTAATAATGATAATGGCAATAATGATAATTCTAGAAAGAATAACAACAATAAAATTTATTATAATAACAATAATAACCGTGTTATAATTACTTTTATTATTATTTCTGTTATCATTGTCGTTATTATTAGTGTTATTAGTAGGAAATTATTAGAATTGTGTTGATTATTGCTATTATTGCAATTATTACGCAAATCATCATTATAAGTATCATTGTATAATTATTATCATAATTATTGTCCAAATTACTCTCATAATTACCATTATTATCGTCATTATTGTCATTATTGATGGGGTTATCATCAAAATCATCCTAATTAGCAGAATTAATGGTAAAATCATCATAATCATCATTTAAACTGGGAAAAGGGGGGTTTTCGACTCATCTCTCAGAAGGCTGTATTTTGCTAGATTTCGCCGGTTTTTCGACTTTTGGGATTTTTCTCCTTTTAGCCTTTTTCTCATTATAGATGGGCTTTATAATGATAATTATCATCATTATTGTCATTATCATCATCATTATTATCATTACTGTGATTATTGCCCTAATTACCCTTAATATAGTCATTATAATAATCATTATCTAAATTATTAATGTCATTTTCATCATTATAATGATTTTAATAATGATATTGACAATAATGATAATTCTTGAGATAATAACAATAATGATAATGATTATAATAACAATAATGGCCGGGATATATTTAATTTTATTTTTATTTCTATCATTGTCGTTATTATTAGTGTTATTAGTAGGACAATCATTAGAATATTGTTGAGTATTCTTATTATCGCAATTATTAGGCAAATCATCATTATAACTATCATTATATAATTATTATCATAATTATTGTCCTAATTACTCTCATAATTACCATTATTACCGTCATTATTGATGGGGTTATCATCAAAATCATCCTAATTAGTAGAATTATTGGTAAAATCATCATAATCATCATTTAAACTGGAAAAAGGGGGGTTTTCGACTCATCTCTCAGAAGGCTGTATTTTGCTAGATTTCGCCGGTTTTTCGACTTTTTGGATTTTTCTCCTTTTAGCCTTTTTCTCATTATAGATGGGCTTTATAATGATAATTACCATCATTATTGTCATTATCATCATCATTATTATCATTACTGTGATTATTGCCCTAATTACCCTTAATATAGTCATTATAATAATCATTATCTTAATTATTAATGTCATTTTCATTATTATAATGATTTTAATAATGATAATGGCAATAATGATAATTCTAGAAAGAATAACAACAATAAAATTTATTATAATAACAATAATAGCCGTGTTATAATTACTTTTATTATTATTTCTGTTATCATTGTCGTTATTATTAGTGTTATTAGTAGGAAATTATTAGAATTGTGTTGATTATTGCTATTATTGCAATTATTACGCAAATCATCATTATAAGTATCATTATATAATTATTATCATAATTATTGTCCAAATTACTCTCATAATTACCATTATTATCGTCATTATTGTCATTATTGATGGGGTTATCATCAAAATCATCCTAATTAGCAGAATTAATGGTAAAATCATCATAATCATCATTTAAACTGGAAAAAGGGGGGTTTTCGACTCATCTCTCAGAAGGCTGTATTTTGCTAGATTTCGCCGGTTTTTCGACTTTTTGGATTTTTCTCCTTTTAGCCTTTTTCTCATTATAGATGGGCTTTATAATGATAATTATCATCATTATTGTCATTATCATCATCATTATTATCATTACTGTGATTATTGCCCTAATTACCCTTAATATAGTCATTATAATAATCATTATCTAAATTATTAATGTCATTTTCATCATTATAATGATTTTAATAATGATATTGACAATAATGATAATTCTTGAGATAATAACAATAATGATAATGATTATAATAACAATAATGGCCGGGATATATTTAATTTTATTTTTATTTCTATCATTGTCGTTATTATTAGTGTTATTAGTAGGAAAATCATTAGAATATTGTTGAGTATTCTTATTATCGCAATTATTAGGCAAATCATCATTATAACTATCATTATATAATTTTTATCATAATTATTGTCCTAATTACTCGCATGATTATCATTATTACCGTCATTATTGATGGGGTTATCATCAAAATCATCCTAATTAGTAGAATTATTGGTAAAATCATCATAATCATCATTTAAACTGGAAAAAGGGGGGTTTTCGACTCATCTCTCAGAAGGCTGTATTTTGCTAGATTTCGCCGGTTTTTCGACTTTTGGGATTTTTCTCCTTTTAGCCTTTTTCTCATTATAGATGGGCTTTATAATGATAATTATCATCATTATTGTCATTATCATCATCATTATTATCATTACTGTGATTATTGCCCTAATTACCCTTAATATAGTCATTATAATAATCATTATCTAAATTATTAATGTCATTTTCATTATTATAATGATTTTAATAATGATAATGGCAATAATGATATTTCTAGAAAGAATAACAACAATAAAATTTATTATAATAACAATAATAGCCGTGTTATAATTACTTTTATTATTATTTCTGTTATCATTGTCGTTATTATTAGTGTTATTAGTAGGAAATTATTAGAATTGTGTTGATTATTGCTATTATTGCAATTATTACGCAAATCATCATTATAAGTATCATTGTATAATTATTATCATAATTATTGTCCAAATTACTCTCATAATTACCATTATTATCGTCATTATTGTCATTATTGATGGGGTTATCATCAAAATCATCCTAATTAGCAGAATTAATGGTAAAATCATCATAATCATCATTTAAACTGGAAAAAGGGGGCTTTTCGACTCATCTCTCAGAAGGCTGTATTTTGCTAGATTTCGCCGGTTTTTCGACTTTTTGGATTTTTCTCCTTTTAGCCTTTTTCTCATTATAGATGGGCTTTATAATGAGAATTATCATCATTATTGTCATTATCATCATCATTATTATCATTACTGTGATTATTGCCCTAATTACCCTTAATATAGTCATTATAATAATCATTATCTAAATTATTAATGTCATTTTCATCATTATAATGATTTTAATAATGATATTGACAATAATGATAATTCTTGAGATAATAACAATAATGATAATGATTATAATAACAATAATGGCCGGGATATATTTAATTTTATTTTTATTTCTATCATTGTCGTTATTATTAGTGTTATTAGTAGGAAAATCATTAGAATATTGTTGAGTATTCTTATTATCGCAATTATTAGGCAAATCATCATTATAACTATCATTATATAATTTTTATCATAATTATTGTCCTAATTACTCACATGATTATCATTATTACCGTCATTATTGATGGGGTTATCATCAAAATCATCCTAATTAGTAGAATTATTGCTAAAATCATCATAATCATCATTTAAACTGGAAAAAGGGGGGTTTTCGACTCATCTCTCAGAAGGCTGTATTTTGCTAGATTACGCCGGTTTTTCGACTTTTGGGATTTTTCTCCTTTTAGCCTTTTTCTCATTATAGATGGGCTTTATAATGATAATTATCATCATTATTGTCATTATCATCATCATTATTATCATTACTGTGATTATTGCCCTAATTACCCTTAATATAGTCATTATAATAATCATTATCTTAATTATTAATGTCATTTTCATTATTATAATGATTTTAATAATGATAATGGCAATAATGATAATTCTAGAAAGAATAACAACAATAAAATTTATTATAATAACAATAATAGCCGTGTTATAATTACTTTTATTATTATTTCTGTTATCATTGTCGTTATTATTAGTGTTATTAGTAGGAAATTATTAGAATTGTGTTGATTATTGCTATTATTGCAATTATTACGCAAATCATCATTATAAGTATCATTGTATAATTATTATCATAATTATTGTCCAAATTACTCTCATAATTACCATTATTATCGTCATTATTGTCATTATTGATGGGGTTATCATCAAAATCATCCTAATTAGCAGAATTAATGGTAAAATCATTATAATCATCATTTAAACTGGAAAAAGGGGGGTTTTCGACTCATCTCTCAGAAGGCTGTATTTTGCTAGATTTCGCCGGTTTTTCGACTTTTTGGATTTTTCTCCTTTTAGCCTTTTTCTCATTATAGATGGGCTTTATAATGATAATTATCATCATTATTGTCATTATCATCATCATTATTATCATTACTGTGATTATTGCCCTAATTACCCTTAATATAGTCATTATAATAATCATTATCTAAATTATTAATGTCATTTTCATCATTATAATGATTTTAATAATGATATTGACAATAATGATAATTCTTGAGATAATAACAATAATGATAATGATTATAATAACAATAATGGCCGGGATATATTTAATTTTATTTTTATTTCTATCATTGTCGTTATTATTAGTGTTATTAGTAGGAAAATCATTAGAATATTGTTGAGTATTCTTATTATCGCAATTATTAGGCAAATCATCATTATAACTATCATTATATAATTTTTATCATAATTATTGTCCTAATTACTCGCATGATTATCATTATTACCGTCATTATTGATGGGGTTATCATCAAAATCATCCTAATTAGTAGAATTATTGCTAAAATCATCATAATCATCATTTAAACTGGAAAAAGGGGGGTTTTCGACTCATCTCTCAGAAGGCTGTATTTTGCTAGATTTCGCCGGTTTTTCGACTTTAGGGATTTTTCTCCTTTTAGCCTTTTTCTCATTATAGATGGGCTTTATAATGATAATTATCATCATTATTGTCATTATCATCATCATTATTATCATTACTGTGATTATTGCCCTAATTACCCTTAATATAGTCATTATAATAATCATTATCTTAATTATTAATGTCATTTTCATTATTATAATGATTTTAATAATGATAATGGCAATAATGATATTTCTAGAAAGAATAACAACAATAAAATTTATTATAATAACAATAATAGCCGTGTTATAATTACTTTTATTATTATTTCTGTTATCATTGTCGTTATTATTAGTGTTATTAGTAGGAAATTATTAGAATTGTGTTGATTATTGCTATTATTGCAATTATTACGCAAATCATCATTATAAGTATCATTGTATAATTATTATCATAATTATTGTCCAAATTACTCTCATAATTACCATTATTATCGTCATTATTGTCATTATTGATGGGGTTATCATCAAAATCATCCTAATTAGCAGAATTAATGGTAAAATCATCATAATCATCATTTAAACTGGAAAAAGGGGGGTTTTCGACTCATCTCTCAGAAGGCTGTATTTTGCTAGATTTCGCCGGTTTTTCGACTTTTTGGATTTTTCTCCTTTTAGCCTTTTTCTCATTATAGATGGGCTTTATAATGATAATTATCATCATTATTGTCATTATCATCATCATTATTATCATTACTGTGATTATTGCCCTAATTACCCTTAATATAGTCATTATAATAATCATTATCTAAATTATTAATGTCATTTTCATCATTATAATGATTTTAATAATGATATTGACAATAATGATAATTCTTGAGATAATAACAATAATGATAATGATTATAATAACAATAATGGCCGGGATATATTTAATTTTATTTTTATTTCTATCATTGTCGTTATTATTAGTGTTATTAGTAGGAAAATCATTAGAATATTGTTGAGTATTCTTATTATCGCAATTATTAGGCAAATCATCATTATAACTATCATTATATAATTTTTATCATAATTATTGTCCTAATTACTCGCATGATTATCATTATTACCGTCATTATTGATGGGGTTATCATCAAAATCATCCTAATTAGTAGAATTATTGCTAAAATCATCATAATCATCATTTAAACTGGAAAAAGGGGGGTTTTCGACTCATCTCTCAGAAGGCTGTATTTTGCTAGATTTCGCCGGTTTTTCGACTTTTGGGATTTTTCTCCTTTTAGCCTTTTTCTCATTATAGATGGGCTTTATAATGATAATTATCATCATTATTGTCATTATCATCATCATTATTATCATTACTGTGATTATTGCCCTAATTACCCTTAATATAGTCATTATAATAATCATTATCTTAATTATTAATGTCATTTTCATTATTATAATGATTTTAATAATGATAATGGCAATAATGATAATTCTAGAAAGAATAACAACAATAAAATTTATTATAATAACAATAATAGCCGTGTTATAATTACTTTTATTATTATTTCTGTTATCATTGTCGTTATTATTAGTGTTATTAGTAGGAAATTATTAGAATTGTGTTGATTATTGCTATTATTGCAATTATTACGCAAATCATCATTATAAGTATCATTGTATAATTATTATCATAATTATTGTCCAAATTACTCTCATAATTACCATTATTATCGTCATTATTGTCATTATTGATGGGGTTATCATCAAAATCATCCTAATTAGCAGAATTAATGGTAAAATCATCATAATCATCATTTAAACTGGAAAAAAGGGGGTTTTCGACTCATCTCTCAGAAGGCTGTATTTTGCTAGATTTCTACGGTTTTTCGACTTTTGGGATTTTTCTCCTTCTCATTATAGTTGGGTTTTATAATGATAATTATCATCATTACTGTCATTATTGCCCTAATTACCCTTAATATAGTCATTGTAATAATCATTATCTTAATTATTAATGTCATTTTCATCATTATAATGATTTTAATAATGATATTGACAATAATGATAATTCTTGAGATAATAACAATAATGATAATGATTATAATAACAATAATGGCCGGGATATATTTAATTTTATTTTTATTTCTATCATTGTCGTTATTATTAGTGTTATTAGTAGGAAAATCATTAGAATATTGTTGAGTATTCTTATTATCGCAATTATTAGGCAAATCATCATTATAACTATCATTATATAATTTTTATCATAATTATTGTCCTAATTACTCGCATGATTATCATTATTACCGTCATTATTGATGGGGTTATCATCAAAATCATCCTAATTAGTAGAATTATTGCTAAAATCATCATAATCATCATTTAAACTGGAAAAAGGGGGGTTTTCGACTCATCTCTCAGAAGGCTGTATTTTGCTAGATTTCACCGTTTTTTCGACTTTTGGGATTTTTCTCCTTTTAGCCTTTTTCTCATTATAGATGGGCTTTATAATGATAATTATCATCATTATTGTCATTATCATCATCATTATTATCATTTCTGTGATTATTGCCCTAATTACCCTTAATATAGTCATTATAATAATCATTATCTTAATTATTAATGTCATTTTCATTATTATAATGATTTTAATAATGATAATGGCAATAATGATAATTCTAGAAAGAATAACAACAATAAAATTTATTATAATAACAATAATAGCCGTGTTATAATTACTTTTATTATTATTTCTGTTATCATTGTCGTTATTATTAGTGTTATTAGTAGGAAATTATTAGAATTGTGTTGATTATTGCTATTATTGCAATTATTACGCAAATCATCATTATAAGTATCATTGTATAATTATTATCATAATTATTGTCCAAATTACTCTCATAATTACCATTATTATCGTCATTATTGTCATTATTGATGGGGTTATCATCAAAATCATCCTAATTAGCAGAATTAATGGTAAAATCATCATAATCATCATTTAAACTGGAAAAAGGGGGGTTTTCGACTCATCTCTCAGAAGGCTGTATTTTGCTAGATTTCGCCGGTTTTTCGACTTTTTGGATTTTTCTCCTTTTAGCCTTTTTCTCATTATAGATGGGCTTTATAATGATAATTATCATCATTATTGTCATTATCATCATCATTATTATCATTACTGTGATTATTGCCCTAATTACCCTTAATATAGTCATTATAATAATCATTATCTAAATTATTAATGTCATTTTCATCATTATAATGATTTTAATAATGATATTGACAATAATGATAATTCTTGAGATAATAACAATAATGATAATGATTATAATAACAATAATGGCCGGGATATATTTACTTTTATTTTTATTTCTATCATTGTCGTTATTATTAGTGTTATTAGTAGGAAATCATTAGAATATTGTTGAGTATTCTTATTATCGCAATTATTAGGCAAATCATCATTATAACTATCATTATATAATTTTTATCATAATTATTGTCCTAATTACTCGCATGATTATCATTATTACCGTCATTATTGATGGGGTTATCATCAAAATCATCCTAATTAGTAGAATTATTGCTAAAATCATCATAATCATCATTTAAACTGGAAAAAGGGGGGTTTTCGACTCATCTCTCAGAAGGCTGTATTTTGCTAGATTTCGCCGGTTTTTCGACTTTTGGGATTTTTCTCCTTTTAGCCTTTTTCTCATTATAGATGGGCTTTATAATGATACTTATCATCATTATTGTCATTATCATCATCATTATTATCATTACTGTGATTATTGCCCTAATTACCCTTAATATAGTCATTATAATAATCATTATCTTAATTATTAATGTCATTTTCATTATTATAATGATTTTAATAATGATAATGGCAATAATGATAATTCTAGAAAGAATAACAATAATGATAATGATTATAATAACAATATTGGCCGGGATATATTTAATTTTATTTTTATTTCTATCATTGTCGTTATTATTAGTGTTATTAGTAGGAAATTATTAGAATATTGTTGAGTATTCTTATTATCGCAATTATTACGCAAATCATCATTATAAGTATCATTGTATAATTATTATCATAATTATTGTCCAAATTACTCTCATAATTACCATTATTACCGTCATTATTGATGGGGTTATCATCAAAATCATCCTAATTAGCAGAATTAATGGTAAAATCATCATAATCATCATTTAAACTGGAAAAAGGGGGGTTTTCGACTCATCTCTCAGAAGGCTGTATTTTGCTAGATTTCGCCGGTTTTCGACTTTTGGGATTTTTCTCCTTTTAGCCTTTTTCTCATTATAGATGGGCTTTATAATGATAATTATCATCATTATTGTCATTATCATCATCATTATTATCATTACTGTGATTATTGCCCTAATTACCCTTAATATAGTCATTATAATAATCATTATCTTAATTATAAATGTCATTTTCATTATTATAATGATTTTAATAATGATAATGGCAATAATGATAATTCTAGAAAGAATAACAACAATAAAATTTATTATAATAACAATAATAGCCGTGTTATAATTACTTTTATTATTATTTCTGTTATCATTGTCGTTATTATTAGTGTTATTAGTAGGAAATTATTAGAATTGTGTTGATTATTGCTATTATTGCAATTATTACGCAAATCATCATTATAAGTATCATTGTATAATTATTATCATAATTATTGTCCAAATTACTCTCATAATTACCATTATTATCGTCATTATTGTCATTATTGATGGGGTTATCATCAAAATCATCCTAATTAGCAGAATTAATGGTAAAATCATCATAATCATCATTTAAACTGGAAAAAGGGGGGTTTTCGACTCATCTCTCAGAAGGCTGTATTTTGCTAGATTTCGCCGGTTTTTCGACTTTTTGGATTTTTCTCCTTTTAGCCTTTTTCTCATTATAGATGGGCTTTATAATGATAATTATCATCATTATTGTCATTATCATCATCATTATTATCATTACTGTGATTATTGCCCTAATTACCCTTAATATAGTCATTATAATAATCATTATCTAAATTATTAATGTCATTTTCATCATTATAATGATTTTAATAATGATATTGACAATAATGATAATTCTTGAGATAATAACAATAATGATAATGATTATAATAACAATAATGGCCGGGATATATTTAATTTTATTTTTATTTCTATCATTGTCGTTATTATTAGTGTTATTAGTAGGAAAATCATTAGAATATTGTTGAGTATTCTTATTATCGCAATTATTAGGCAAATCATCATTATAACTATCATTATATAATTTTTATCATAATTATTGTCCTAATTACTCGCATGATTATCATTATTACCGTCATTATTGATGGGGTTATCATCAAAATCATCCTAATTAGTAGAATTATTGCTAAAATCATCATAATCATCATTTAAACTGGAAAAAGGGGGGTTTTCGACTCATCTCTCAGAAGGCTGTATTTTGCTAGATTTCGCCGGTTTTCGACTTTTGGGATTTTTCTCCTTTTAGCCTTTTTCTCATTATAGATGGGCTTTATAATGATAATTATCATCATTATTGTCATTATCATCATCATTATTATCATTACTGTGATTATTGCCCTAATTACCCTTAATATAGTCATTATAATAATCATTATCTTAATTATTAATGTCATTTTCATTATTATAATGATTTTAATAATGATAATGGCAATAATGATAATTCTAGAAAGAATAACAACAATAAAATTTATTATAATAACAATAATAGCCGTGTTATAATTACTTTTATTATTATTTCTGTTATCATTGTCGTTATTATTAGTGTTATTAGTAGGAAATTATTAGAATTGTGTTGATTATTGCTATTATTGCAATTATTACGCAAATCATCATTATAAGTATCATTGTATAATTATTATCATAATTATTGTCCAAATTACTCTCATAATTACCATTATTATCGTCATTATTGTCATTATTGATGGGGTTATCATCAAAATCATCCTAATTAGCAGAATTAATGGTAAAATCATCATAATCATCATTTAAACTGGAAAAAGGGGGGTTTTCGACTCATCTCTCAGAAGGCTGTATTTTGCTAGATTTCGCCGGTTTTTCGACTTTTTGGATTTTTCTCCTTTTAGCCTTTTTTTCATTATAGATGGGCTTTATAATGAGAATTATCATCATTATTGTCAATATCATCATCATTATTATCATTACTGTCATTATTGCCCTAATTACCCTTAATATAGTCATTATAATAATCATTATCTAAATTATTAATGTCATTTTCATCATTATAATGATTTTAATAATGATATTGACAATAATGATAATTCTTGAGATAATAACAATAATGATAATGATTATAATAACAATAATGGCCGGGATATATTTAATTTTATTTTTATTTCTATCATTGTCGTTATTATTAGTGTTATTAGTAGGAAAATCATTAGAATATTGTTGAGTATTCTTATTATCGCAATTATTAGGCAAATCATCATTATAACTATCATTATATAATTTTTATCATAATTATTGTCCTAATTACTCGCATGATTATCATTATTACCGTCATTATTGATGGGGTTATCATCAAAATCATCCTAATTAGTAGAATTATTGCTAAAATCATCATAATCATCATTTAAACTGGAAAAAGGGGGGTTTTCGACTCATCTCTCAGAAGGCTGTATTTTGCTAGATTTCGCCGGTTTTTCGACTTTTGGGATTTTTCTCCTTTTAGCCTTTTTCTCATTATAGATGGGCTTTATAATGATAATTATCATCATTATTGTCATTATCATCATCATTATTATCATTACTGTGATTATTGCCCTAATTACCCTTAATATAGTCATTATAATAATCATTATCTTAATTATTAATGTCATTTTCATTATTATAATGATTTTAATAATGATAATGGCAATAATGATAATTCTAGAAAGAATAACAATAAAATTTATTATAATAACAATAATAGCCGTGTTATAATTACTTTTATTATTATTTCTGTTATCATTGTCGTTATTATTAGTGTTATTAGTAGGAAATTATTAGAATTGTGTTGATTATTGCTATTATTGCAATTATTACGCAAATCATCATTATAAGTATCATTGTATAATTATTATCATAATTATTGTCCAAATTACTCTCATAATTACCATTATTATCGTCATTATTGTCATTATTGATGGGGTTATCATCAAAATCATCCTAATTAGCAGAATTAATGGTAAAATCATCATAATCATCATTTAAACTGGAAAAAGGGGGGTTTTCGACTCATCTCTCAGAAGGCTGTATTTTGCTAGATTTCGCCGGTTTTTCGACTTTTTGGATTTTTCTCCTTTTAGCCTTTTTCTCATTATAGATGGGCTTTATAATGATAATTATCATCATTATTGTCATTATCATCATCATTATTATCATTACTGTGATTATTGCCCTAATTACCCTTAATATAGTCATTATAATAATCATTATCTAAATTATTAATGTCATTTTCATCATTATAATGATTTTAATAATGATATTGACAATAATGATAATTCTTGAGATAATAACAATAATGATAATGATTATAATAACAATAATGGCCGGGATATATTTAATTTTATTTTTATTTCTATCATTGTCGTTATTATTAGTGTTATTAGTAGGAAAATCATTAGAATATTGTTGAGTATTCTTATTATCGCAATTATTAGGCAAATCATCATTATAACTATCATTATATAATTTTTATCATAATTATTGTCCTAATTACTCGCATGATTATCATTATTACCGTCATTATTGATGGGGTTATCATCAAAATCATCCTAATTAGTAGAATTATTGCTAAAATCATCATAATCATCATTTAAACTGGAAAAAGGGGGGTTTTCGACTCATCTCTCAGAAGGCTGTATTTTGCTAGATTTCGCCGGTTTTTCGACTTTTGGGATTTTTCTCCTTTTAGCCTTTTTCTCATTATAGATGGGCTTTATAATGATAATTATCATCATTATTGTCATTATCATCATCATTATTATCATTACTGTGATTATTGCCCTAATTACCCTTAATATAGTCATTATAATAATCATTATCTTAATTATTAATGTCATTTTCATTATTATAATGATTTTAATAATGATAATGGCAATAATGATAATTCTAGAAAGAATAACAACAATAAAATTTATTATAATAACAATAATAGCCGTGTTATAATTACTTTTATTATTATTTCTGTTATCATTGTCGTTATTATTAGTGTTATTAGTAGGAAATTATTAGAATTGTGTTGATTATTGCTATTATTGCAATTATTACGCAAATCATCATTATAAGTATCATTGTATAATTATTATCATAATTATTGTCCAAATTACTCTCATAATTACCATTATTATCGTCATTATTGTCATTATTGATGGGGTTATCATCAAAATCATCCTAATTAGCAGAATTAATGGTAAAATCATCATAATCATCATTTAAACTGGAAAAAGGGGGGTTTTCGACTCATCTCTCAGAAGGCTGTATTTTGCTAGATTTCGCCGGTTTTTCGACTTTTGGGATTTTTCTCCTTCTCATTATAGATGGGCTTTATAATGATAATTATCATCATTATTGTCATTATCATCATCATTATTATCATTACTGTCATTATTGCCCTAATTACCCTTAATATAGTCATTATAATAATCATTATCTAAATTATTAATGTCATTTTCATCATTATAATGATTTTAATAATGATATTGACAATAATGATAATTCTTGAGATAATAACAATAATGATAATGATTATAATAACAATAATGGCCGGGATATATTTAATTTTATTTTTATTTCTATCATTGTCGTTATTATTAGTGTTATTAGTAGGAAAATCATTAGAATATTGTTGAGTATTCTTATTATCGCAATTATTAGGCAAATCATCATTATAACTATCATTATATAATTTTTATCATAATTATTGTCCTAATTACTCGCATGATTATCATTATTACCGTCATTATTGATGGGGTTATCATCAAAATCATCCTAATTAGTAGAATTATTGCTAAAATCATCATAATCATCATTTAAACTGGAAAAAGGGGGGTTTTCGACTCATCTCTCAGAAGGCTGTATTTTGCTAGATTTCGCCGGTTTTTCGACTTTTGGGATTTTTCTCCTTTTAGCCTTTTTCTCATTATAGATGGGCTTTATAATGATAATTATCATCATTATTGTCATTATCATCATCATTATTATCATTACTGTGATTATTGCCCTAATTACCCTTAATATAGTCATTATAATAATCATTATCTTAATTATTAATGTCATTTTCATTATTATAATGATTTTAATAATGATAATGGCAATAATGATAATTCTAGAAAGAATAACAACAATAAAATTTATTATAATAACAATAATAGCCGTGTTATAATTACTTTTATTATTATTTCTGTTATCATTGTCGTTATTATTAGTGTTATTAGTAGGAAATTATTAGAATTGTGTTGATTATTGCTATTATTGCAATTATTACGCAAATCATCATTATAAGTATCATTGTATAATTATTATCATAATTATTGATAATTATTGCAATAATAGCAATGATTAACTCTATTATAATAATTTTCATACTAATAACGATAATAGAAATAATAATGATATCATTATTATTGTCATTATAATTATTATTGTCATTATCATTTCTAAAATTATCATTATTGTTATAATCATTATTGTTATTATCTTTATAAAAATAGTTATAATGATGAAAATGACAATAATAATTAGAATAATAATTATAACTGCAATAATGATAATAATAATTATGATAATGATAAAGATAATGACTATAATGATAATAATCATAAAATAAATGATACTAATAATCATTGAGTCCATTTATAATGAAATAAAGGCGAAAAGTAGTAAAATCCCAAAAGTCGAAAAAATTGCAAAATCTAGCGTATTACAGCCTTTTGAGAGAAACCTCGCTTTTAAATGATAATTATAACATTAATTCAGGTAATCAGGATGATTTTCCTGATAATTCCTTTATTATTAACAATAATGATGATAGATGATAATCATGATGAAAATGATAATGATAATAATGATAATAATGATAAAATAATAAATAAAAGGATAGATTTGATAATTACTGCAATAATAGCAATGATTAACTATTCTTTTAATTATCATACTAATAATGACAATAGAAATAATAATATCATTATCATTGTCATTATAATTATTATTATTGTCATTCTTAATTCTGAAATTATCATTATTGTTATTATCATTATAAAAATAGTCATAATGATGAAAATGACAATAATATTAAGCATAATAATTATTATAACAGCAATATTGATAATCATGATAATGATGACGATAATGACTATAATGATAATCATAAAAATAATGACAATAATAATAATAATGATAATAATCATTTAATTTATTATGAAATAAAGGCGGAAAGTATATATATATATATATATATATATATATATATATATATATATATATATATATATATATATATATATATATACATATATATATATATATACATAAATATATAAATATATATATATATATATATATATATATATATATATATATATATATATATATATATATATATATATATATATATATACATATAAACATTATTTCAGGTAATTATGATGATTTTCATGATAATTCCTTTATTATTAACAATAATGATGATAATTATGATGATGATGACTAATAATAATGATAATAAAATGATAATCATAATGGTAATTTTTACAATTACTGCAATAATGGCAATAATTAACTGTATTCTAATATTTTTCATACTAATAATGCCAATAGAAATAATAATGATATCATTATTATTGTTATTATAATGAGTATTATTGTCATTATTATTTCTAAAATTATCATTATTGTTATTATCATTATAAAAAAAGTTATAATGATATAAATGACAGTAATAATTAGCATAATAATCATTATAACTGCAATAATGATAATGACAATAATGATAATAACTAAATAAATGCTAAAACTAATAAAATCCCAAAAGTCGATGCTCTTAACATTGATTCAGGTAATTATGATGATTTTCATGATAACTCATTTATTATTAACAATAATGATGATAATTATGATGATGATCACAATAATAATAATGATAATAAAAAAATGATAATTATAATGGTAATTTTGATAATCACTCCAATAGTAGCAATAATTAACTCTATTCTAATAATTTTCATACAAATAATGACAATAGAAAAAATAATAATATCATTATTATTGTTATTATAATGAGTTCTATTGTCATAATTATTTCTAAAATTATCATTTTTGTTATTATCATTATAAAAATAGTTATAATGATGAAAATGACAGTAATAATTAGCATAATAATCATTATAACTGCAATAATGATAATGATGATGACAATGATAATCATGACGATAATGACTATAATGATGATAATCATAAGAATAATGACAATAATGATAATAATAATAATCATAGAGTCCATTTATAATGAAATATATGCTAAACCTAATAAAAATCCCAAAAGTCGAAAAAACGGCAAAATCTAGCGTATTACAGCCTTTTCAGAGAAAGGTCGAAAAAGGCCTTTCTCGCTTTCAAATGATAATTATGATGATTTTAACATTAATTCAGGTACTTATGATGATTTTCATGATAATTCCTTTATTATTAACAGTAATGATAATTATGATGATAATGACAATAATAAAAATGATAATAATAATAAAATGATAATTATAATGATAATTTTTTTATAATTTCTGCAACAATAGCAATAATCAACTCTATTTTAATAATTTTCATACAAATAATGACAATAGAAATCAAAATAATATGATTATTATTGTTATGATAATGATTATTATTGTCATTATTATTTCTAAAATTATCATTATTGTTATTATCATTATAAAAATAGTTATAATGATAAAAATGACAGTAATAATTAGCATAATAACCATTACAACTGCAATAATGATAATGATAATAATGATAATCATGACGATAATGACTATAATGATGATAATCATAAGAAAAATGACAATATTGATGATAATAGTAATCATAGAGTCCATTTATAATAAAATAAAGGCTAAAACTAATAAAATCCCAAAAGCCTTTTGAGAGGAAGATCGAAAAAAACCTTTCTCGCTTTTAAATGATAAGTATGATGATTTTAACATTAATTCAGGTAATTATGATGATTTTCATGATAATTCCTTTATCATTAACAATAATGATAATTATTATTATAATGACAATGATAATAATGATAATATTAATAATAAAATAATAATTATAAGGATAATTTTGATAATTACTGCAATAATAGCAATAATTAACTCTATTCTAATATTTTTCATACTAATAATGACAATAGATATAACAGTAATATCATTATTATTGTTATTATAATGAGTATTATTATCATTATAATTTCTAAAATTATCATTATTGTTATTATGATTATAAAAATAGTTATAATGATGAAAATTACATTAATAATTAGCATAATAATCATTATAATTGCAATAATGATAATGATAATAATGATAATCATGACGATAATGACTATATTGATGATAATCATTAGAATAATGACAATAATGATGATACTCATAAGAATAATGACAATAATGATGATAATAATAATCATGGATTTCATTTATAAAGAAATAAAGGCTAAAACTAATAAAATCCCAAAAGTCGAAAAAACGGCAAGATCTAGTGTATTGCAGCCTTTTGAGAGAAAGGTCGAAAAAAAAACTTTTTCGCTTTTAAATGATAATTATGATGATTTTCATGATAATTCCTTTAATATTAACCATAATGATGATAATTATGATGATAATGTCAATAATGATAATAATAATTATAATGGTAATTTTCATAATTACTGCAATAATAATAATTAATTCTATTCTTATAATTTTCATACTAATAATGACAATACAAATAATATCATTATTATTTTTATTATAATGAGTATTATTGTCATTATTATTTTTATTATAATGAGTATTATTGTCATTATTATTTTTATTATAATGAGTATTATTGTCATTATTATTTCTAAAATTATCATTATTGTTATTATCATTATAAAAATAGTTATAATGATGAAAATGACAGTAACAATTAGCTTAATTATCATTATCACTGCAATAATGATAATGATAATAATGGTAATCATGACGATAAGGACTATAATGATGATAATCATAAGAATAATGACAATAATGATGATAATGATGATAATAATAATCATGTAGTCCATTTATTAGAAATAAAGGCTAAAACTAATAAAATCCGTAAATCCGAAAAAAACGGCAAAATTTAGCATTTTGAGAGAAAGGTCGAAAAAATTCTTTTTCGCTTTTAAATGATAATTATGATGATTTTAACATTAATTCAGTTAATTATGATGATTTTCATGATAATACCTTGATCATTAACAATAATGATGATAATTATGATGACAATGACAATAATAATAATGATAATAATAAAATGATAATTATAATGATAATTTTGATAATTACTGCAATAATAGCAATAATTAACTCTATTCTAATAATTTTCACACTAATAATGCCAATAGAAATCATAATAATATCATTATTATTGTTATTATAATGAGTATTGTCATTATTTTTATTATCATTATAAAAAGTTATAATGATAAAAATGACAGTAATAATTAGCAAAATAATCATTATAACTGCAATAATGATGATAATGATAATCATGACGATAATGACTATAATGATAATCATAGTAATAATGACAATAAAGATGATAATGATGATAATAATAATCATAGAGTCCATTTATAATGAAATAAAGGCTAAAACTAATAAAATCCCAAAAGTCGATTAAAACGGCAAAATCTAGCATTTTGAGAGAAAGGTAAAAAAAAAATCGCTTTTAAATAATATTTATGATGATTTTAACATTAATTCAGGTAATGGTGATTTTCATGATAATTCCATTATTATTTACAATAATGATGATAATTATGATGATAATGACAATAATAATAATGATAATGATAATATAATGATAATGATGATATTTTTTATAATTTCTACAATAATAGCAATAATTAACTCTATTCTAATAATGTTCATACTAATAATGACAAAATAAAAAATAATATCGTTATTATTGTTATTATAATGAGTATTATTGTCATTATCATTTCTAAAATTATCGTTATTGTTATTTTCATTATAAAAATAGTTATAATGATGAATAATGACAATAATGATGATAATCATAAGAATGAAGTTACCGACCTTGACTTTGCTGATGATGTTGCTATTCTATCTGAGTCTTTGGAATCCTTAGTGGTGGCTCTTGATTCATTTAGTAATGAAGTGAATACCTTGGGTCTTGAGGTCTCCTGGACCAAGACCAAGATCCAGGACTTTGGGGACTTGCTAGGAGTGATTTTGGGGACTTGCTAGGAGAACCTGTTCAGTCGGTACGTGCTTGCAGCAAGAACATCAAAGTCACAGAGAGCTTTACAAACCTTAATAGTGTAGTTCATAACTCCGGGCTGCAGACCAGGAACTCAGTAGACAGATTGGCCTGGCAGCAGGGGTCATGGACTCTCTTGACAGAGTATATGGAGATGCCAGTACCTGTACAGAACTACGCTATGCGTCTTCAAGGCCCTGATAACTCCAGTTTTGTTATATGGTAGTGAAATCTAGACATTATCCTGCACCTTGTCACGTCTTGATGCCTTTTGCAATAGATCCTTGTGCTGGATCATGGGGTACTGTTGGTGGGACCACGTGTCAAACCAACGGTTGCACCATGAGACTGGCAAAGGAACTATTACCTGCACAATCCGTGATCGCCAACTCAGGCTATATGGCTACCGGGCTGACTTCCCTCAGGATGATCCTGCCCACCAGGTTGTCTCTGTTCGAGGCAACCCTAGGTGGAGGAGACCTATGGGACGATATCATTGTAATTATGATTTTATCATTATCATTCACTATCATTCTCAGTATCATCATAATTATCATTATTGTCAGTAATAAAGAATTATCATGAAAATCATCATAATTACCTGAATTAATGTTAAATTCCTCATAATTAC
>NC_091575.1:4889383-4907797 GCF_042767895.1 Penaeus vannamei | reverse complement strand
TGCAGTAATTATCAAAATTATCATTATAATTATGATTTTATCATTATTATTGTCATTATCATTGTCATTATCATCATAATTATCATCGTTAATGTCAGTAATAAAGGATTTATTAAGGAAATCATCATAATTACCTGAATTAATGTTAAAATCCTCATAATTACCATTACAAACCGAAAAAGTATTTTTCGACGTTTCTCTGAAAAGGCTGTAATACGCTAGATTTTGCCGTTTTTTTTTGTTTTTTTTTTACTTTACTTTTGGGATTTTATTACTTCTGGCCTTTATTTCATTATGAATGGAATGAATAATAATTATCATCACCATTATCAATACTTTCATTATTTTCATGACTATTATCATTATAGTCATTATCATCATGTTTAGCATTATTATCATCATTATTGCATTTATAATAATTACTATGCTAATTATTATTGCTATCTTTATCATAATAACTATTTATATAATGATAATAGGAATAATAATATTTTAGAAATAATAATGGCAATGATAATCATCATAATGACAATTATAATGATATTATTATTTCTATTGCCATTATTAGTATGAACATTATTGGAATAGAGTGACTTATTGAAGTAATTATGAAAATTATCATTACAATTATGATTTTATCATTATCATTGTCATTATCATTGTCATTATAATCATAATTTTCTTCATTATTGTCAATAATAAAAGAATTATCATGAAAATCATCATAATTACCTGAATTAATGTTAAAACCCTCATAATTACCATTAAAAAGCGATACAGTTTTTTTCGACGTTTCTCTCAAAAGGATAGATTTTGCTGTTTTTTAGACTTTTGGGATTTTTTTACTTCTGGCCTTTATTTCATTATAAATGGATTGAATAATAATTATTATCATCATTATTATCATTACTGTCATTATTTTCATGATTATTATCATTATAGTCATTATCATCATAATCATCATTATTATTTTCATCAATATTGCAGTTATAATAATTATTATGCTAATTATTATTGCTACTTTTATCATTATAACTATTTATTCAATGATAATACCAATAATGATAATTTTAGAAATAATAATGACAATAATAATAATTATAATGACAATGATAATGTTATAATTTTTATTGCCATTATTAGTATGAAAATTATTAGAATAGAGTTGATTATTGCTATTTTTGAAGTGATTATAAAAAATTATCATTATAATTATGATTTTATCATTATTATTGTCATTATCATTGTCATTACCATTATATTTATCATCCTTATTGTCAATAATAAAGGAATTATCATGAAAATCATCATAATTACCTGAATTAATGTTAAAATCCTCATAATTACCATTAAAAAGCGAAAAAGGTGGTTTTCAACTGTAATACTCTTGATTTTGCCATATTTCTCGACTTTGGGATTTTATTACTTTTGGCTTTTAGTTCATTATAAATGGACTGAATAATAATTATTATCATCATTATTACCATTACTGTCATTATTTTCACGATTATTATCATTATAGTCATTATCATCAGGATTATCATTATTAATATCATCATTGTTGCAGTTATTATAATTATTATGCTAATTATTATTGCTATTTTTATCATTATAACTATTTATATAATGATAATAGCAATAATTATAATTTTAGAAATAATAATGATAATAATAATAATTATAATGACAATGATAATGATATTATTATTCCTATTGCCATTATTAGTATGAAAATTATTGGAATAAAGTTAATTGTTGCAGTAATTATGAAATTATCATTGTAATTATGATTTTATCCTTATTATTGTCATTATCATTGTCATCATCATCATTAATGTCAATAATAAAGGATTTATTAAGGAAATCATCATAATTACCTGAATTAATGTTAAAATCCTAATGATTACCATTACAAAGCGATAAAGTTTTTTTTTCGACGTTTCTCTCAAAAGGCTGTAATACGCTAGATTTTGCCGTTTTTTTTTTTTTTTTTTTTTTTTTACTTTTGGGATTTTATTACTTCTGGCATTTATTTCATTATGAATGGAATGAATAATAATTACCATCATTATTAACAATACTTTATTATTATGATTTTCATGATTATTATCATTATAGTAATTATCATCATGATTATCATTATCATCATTATTGCAGTTATAATAATTACTATGCTAATTATTATTGCTATTTTTATCATTATAACTATTTATATAATGATAGCAATAATGATAATTTTAGAAATAATGACAATACTAAGAACTATAATGACAATGATAATTATATTATCATTTCTATTGCCATTATTAGTATGAAAATTATTGGAATACAGTTAATTATTGCTATTATTGCAGTAATTATCAAAATTATTATTAGGATAGTATCCTTATTGTCATTATCATCATAATTATCATCCTTATTGTCAATAATCAAGGAATTATGAAAATCATCAGTTTTTTTCGACGCTTCTCTCAAAAGGCTGTAATACGCTAGATTTTGCCGTTTTTTCGACTTTTGGGATTTCATTACTTCGGGCCTTTTTTCATTATAAAAGAACTGAACAATAATTATTATCATTATCATTACTGTCATTATTTTCATGATTATTATCATTATAGTTATTATCATCATGATTATCATTATTGTTATCACCATTATTGCAGTTATAATAATTATTATGCTAATTATTATTGCTATTTTTATCATTATAACTATTTATATAATGATAATAGCAATAATTATAATTTTAGAAATAATAATGATAATAATAATAATTATAATGACAATGATAATGATATTATTATTCCTATTGCCATTATTAGTATGAAAATTATTGGAATAAAGTTAATTGTTGCAGTAATTATGAAATTATCATTGTAATTATGATTTTATCCTTATTATTGTCATTATCATTATAACTATTTATATAATGATACTAGCAATGATGATAATTTTAGAAATAATAATGTCAATAATAATAATTATAATGACAAAGATAATGATATTATTTTTATTGCGATTATTACTATTAGTTAATAATTGCAGTAATTATCAAAATTATCATTATAATTATGATTTTATCCTTATTATTCCCATTATCATTATCATTATCATCTTAATTATGATCATTATTGTCAATAATAAAGTAATTATCATGAAAATCGTCATAATTACCTGGATTAATGTTATAATCCTCATAATTACCATTAAAAAGCGAAAAAGGTTTTTTTTACGACGTTTCTCTAGAAAGGCTGTAATACGCTAGATTTTGCCGTTTTTATAATGATGAAAATGACAATAATTATTAGCATAATAATTATTATAACTGCAATAACGATAATAATAATAATGATAAGGACGACGATAAAGACAATAATGATAATAACCATAAAAATAATGATACTAATAATGATAATATTAAGAATAGAGTCCATTTATAATGAAATAGAGGCAAAAAGTAGCAAAATCCCATAAGACGAAAAAACGGCAAAATCTAGCGTTTTACAGCCTTATGAGAGAAATGTCGAAAAGCCCCCTTTATCGCTTTTAAATGATAATTATGATGATTTCAAAAGTAATTCGGGTAATTATGATTATTTTCATGATAATTCCTCTATTATTAACAATAATGATGATTATCATGATAAAATAATAATTATACTGATAGTATTCATAATTACTGAAATAATACCAATAAGTAACTCCATTCTAATCATTTTTGTACTAATAATGACAATAGAAATAATAATATCATTATCATTGTCATTATAATTATTATTATTGTCATTATTTTTTCTAAAATTATCACTATTGTTATTATCATTATAAAAATAGTTATAATGATGAAAATGGCAATAATAAAGAGCATAATAATTATCATAACTGAAATAAGGATAATAATAATAATGATAATGATGACGATAATGACTATAATGGTAATAATCATAAAAATAATGACAATAATGATAATATTGATGATAATAATGATCAAAGAGTCCATTTATAATGAAATAAAGGCGAAAAGTAATAAAATCCCTAAAGTCGAAAAGCGGCAAAATCTAGCCTTTTGAGAAAAACGTCGAAAAAAACTTTTTCGATTATAAATGATAATTATGATGATTTTAACATTAATTCAGGTAATTATGATGATTTTCATGATAATTCCTTTATTATTAACAATAATAATGATAATCATGATAATGACAATAATAATAATGATATTAATGATAAAATGATAATTATAATGATAGTATTGATAAATAATTTTCATACTAATAATGACAATAGAAATAATAATATCATTATCATTTTCATTATTATTACTATTATATCATTATTATTTCTAAAATTATCATTATTGTTATTATCATTATAAAAATAGTTATAATGCTGAAAATGACAATAATAATTAGCATAATAATTATTATAACTGCAATAATGATGATAATAATTATTATTGTCCATTTATAATGAAATAAAGGCCACAAGTAATAAAATCTCAAAAGTCGAAAAACCGGCAAAATCTAGCGAAACTTTTTCGATTTTTAATCGAAATTATGATGATTTTAATATTAATTCAGGTAATTATGATGATTTTCATGATAATTCCTTTATTATTGACAATAATGATAATGACAATGACAATGACAATAATGATAAAATTATAATGATAATTTTGATAATTTCTGCAATAATAGCAATAATTAACTCTATTCCAATAATTTCATACTAATAATGGCAATAGAAATAATAATAACACCATTATCATTGTCATTATAAACATTATTATTGTCATTATTATTTCTAAAATTATCATTATTGGTATTATTATATAGATAGTTATAATAATAAAAATAGCAATAATCATTAGCATAATAATTATTATAACTGCAATAGTATGATAATAATGATAATCATGTTGATAATGACTATAATGATAATAATCATGAAAATAATGACAGTAATGATAATGATGATAACAAATATAATTCAGTCCATTTATAATGAAATAAAGGCCAGAAGTAATAAAATTCCACAAGTCGAAAAAACGGCAAAATCTAGCGTATTACAGCCTTTTCAGAGAAACGTCGAAAAACCCCCCTTTTCACTTTTTAATATTAATTATGAGGATTCTAACATTAATTCAGGTAATTATGATGATTTTCATGATAATTCCTTTATCATTGACAATAATGATAATTATGATGATAATGCCAATGATAATGACAATAAAAATGATAAAATCATAATTATATGATAATTTTGATAAATACTGCAATAATAGCAATAACTAACAATCCAACAATTTTCATACTAATAATGGCAATAGAAAAAATGATAACATCATTATCATTGCCATTATAATTATTATTATTGTCATTACTATTTCTGAAATTATCTCTATTGCTATTATCATTATATAAATAATTATAATGATAAAAATATCAATAATAATTAGCATAATAATTATCATAACTGCATCAATTATGATAATAATAGTGATAATGATGATGGTAATGACTATAATGATAATAATCATGAAAATAATGAAAGTAATGATAATGATTATAATTATTATTCAGTCCATTGATAATGAAATAAAGGCAAGAAATAATAAAATCCTAAAAGTCGAAAAACCGGCAAAGTCTAGCGTATACAGCCTTTTGAGAGAAACGTCGAAAAAAAACTTTTCGCTTTTTAATGGTAATTACGAGGATTTTAACATTAATTCAAGTAATTATGATGATTTTCATGATAATTCCTTGATATTTGACAATAGTGATGATAATTATGATGATAATATAATTATGATAATAATTATGATTGAAAATTATCAATGATAATGACAATGATAATGATAACCAATCATAATTATAATGATAATTTTAATAATTACTGCAATAATAGCAATAACTAACTCTATTCCAGTAATTTTCATACTAATAAGGGGAATAGAAATAATATCATTATCATTGTCATTATGATTATCATTATTGTCATCATTTCTAAAATTATCATTATTGCCATTATCATTATATAAATAGGCATAATGCTAAAAATAGCAATAACAATTCCCATAATAATTATTATAACTACAATAATGATGATAATAATAAGGATAATCATGATGGTAATGACTATAATGATAATAATCATGAAAATAATGACAGTAATGATAGTAATGATTATTATTATTATTCAGTCTATTTATAGTGAAATAAAGGCCAGAAGTAATAAAATTCAACAAGGCGAAAAAAACGGCAAAATGTAGCCTTTTGAAAGAAACGTCGAAAAAAAACCTTTTTGTTTTTTAATGGTAATTATGAGGAATTTAACATTAATTCAGGTAATTATGATGATTTTCATGATACTTCTTTATTACTGACAATAATGATAATGATTATGATGATAATGAGAATGATAGTGAATAGTAATGATAAAATCATAATTACAATGATATCGTCCTACTGGTCTCCTCCACATAGGGTTGCCTCGAACAGAGACAACCTGGTGGGCAGGATCATCCTGAGGGAAGTCAGCCCGGTAGCCATATAGCCTGAGTTGGCGATCACGGATTGTGCAGGTAATAGTTCCTTTGCCAGTCTCATGGTGCAACCGTTGGTTTGACACATGGTCCCACCAACAGTACCCCATGATCCAGCACAAGGATCTATTGCAAAAGGCATCAAGACGTGACAACAAGGTGCAGGATAATGTCTAGATTTCACTACCATATAACAAAACTGGAGTTATCAGGGCCTTGAAGACGCATAGCGTAGTCCTGTACAGGTACCGGCATCTCCATATACTCTGTCAAGAGAGTCCATGACCCCTGCTGCCAGGCCAATCTGTCTGCTGAGTTCCTGGTCTGCAGCCCAGAGTTATGAACTACACTATTAAGGTTTGTAAAGCTCTCTGTGACTTTGATGTTCTTACTGCAAGCACGTACCGACTGAACAGGTTCACCTAGCAAGTCCCCAAAATCACTCCTAGCAAGTCCCCAAAGTCCTGGATCTTGGTCTTGGTCCAGGAGACCTCAAGACCCAAGGTATTCGCTTCATTACTAAATGCATCAAGAGCCACCACTAAGGATTCCAAAGACTCAGATAGAATAGCAACATCATCAGCAAAGTCAAGGTCGGTAACTTCATTCTTATGATTATCATCATTATTGTCATTATTCATCATTATAACTATTTTTATAATGAAAATAACAATAATGATAATTTTAGAAATGATAATGACAATAATACTCATTATAATAACAATAATAACGATATTATCTTTTATTTTGTCATTATTAGTATGAACATTACTAGAATAGAGTTAATTATTGCTATTATTGCAGAAATTATAAAAATATCATCATCATTATCATTATATTATCATTATCATAATCATTATTGTCATTATCATCCTAATTATCATCATTATTGTAAATAATAATGGAATTATCATGAAAATCATCATTACCTGAATTAAAGTCATCATAAATATCATTTAAAAGCGATTTTTTTTACCTTTATCTCAAAAGGCTATAATACGCTAGATTTTGCCGTTTTAATCGAATTTTGGGATTTTATTAGTTTTAGCCTTTATTTCATTATAAATGGACTCTATGATTATTATTATCATCATTATCATCTTTATTGTCATTATTACTATGATTATCATTATAGTCATTATCGTCATGATTATCATTATCATCATTATTGCAGTTATAATGATTATTTTGCTAATTATTACTGTCATTTTTATCATTATAACTATTTTTATAATGATAATAAAAATAATGACAGTACTCATTATAATAACAATAATAATGATATTATTATGATTTCTATTGGCATTATTAGTGTGAAAATTATTAGAATAGAGTTAATTATTGCTATTATTGCAGTAATTATCAAAATTATCATTATAATTATCATTTTATTATTATCATTATTATTATTGTCATTGTCATCATAATTATCATCATTATTGTTAATGATCAAGGTATTATCATGAAAATCATCATAATTAACTGAATTAATGTTAAAATCATCATAATTATCATTTAAAAGCGAAAAAGAATTTTTTCGACCTTTCTCTCAAAAGGCTAAATTTTGCCGTTTTTTCGGATTTACGAATTTTATTAGTTTTAGCCTTTATTTCTAATAAATGGACTACATGATTATTATTATCATCATTATTGTCATTATTCTTATGATTATCATCATTATAGTCCTTATCGTCATGATTACCATTATTATCATTATCATTATTGCAGTGATAATGATAATTAAGCTAATTGTTACTGTCATTTTCATCATTATAACTATTTTTATAATGATAATAACAATAATGATAATTTTAGAAATAATAATGACAATAATACTCATTATAATAAAAATAATAATGACAATAATACTCATTATAATAAAAATAATAATGACAATGATACTCATTATAATAAAAATAATAATGATATTATTTGTATTGTCATTATTAGTATGAAAATTATAAGAATAGAATTAATTATTATTATTGCAGTAATTATGAAAATTACCATTATAATTATTATTATCATTATTGACATTATCATCATAATTATCATCATTATGGTTAATAATAAAGGAATTATCATGAAAATCATCATAATTATCATTTAAAAGCGAAAAAGTTTTTTTTCGACCTTTCTCTCAAAAGGCTGCAATACACTAGATCTTGCCGTTTTTTCGACTTTTGGGATTTTATTAGTTTTAGCCTTTATTTCTTTATAAATGAAATCCATGATTATTATTATCATCATTATTGTCATTATTCTTATGAGTATCATCATTATTGTCATTATTCTAATGATTATCATCAATATAGTCATTATCGTCATGATTATCATTATTATCATTATCATTATTGCAATTATAATGATTATTATGCTAATTATTAATGTAATTTTCATCATTATAACTATTTTTATAATCATAATAACAATAATGATAATTTTAGAAATTATAATGATAATAATACTCATTATAATAACAATAATAATGATATTACTGTTATATCTATTGTCATTATTAGTATGAAAAATATTATAATAGAGTTAATTATTGCTATTATTGCAGTAATTATCAAAATTATCCTTATAATTATTATTTTATTATTAATATTATCATTATTATCATTGTCATTATAATAATAATTATCATTATTGTTAATGATAAAGGAATTATCATGAAAATCATCATAATTACCTGAATTAATGTTAAAATCATCATACTTATCATTTAAAAGCGAGAAAGGTTTTTTTCGATCTTCCTCTCAAAAGGCTTTTGGGATTTTATTAGTTTTAGCCTTTATTTTATTATAAATGGACTCTATGATTACTATTATCATCAATATTGTCATTATTCTTATGATTATCATCATTATAGTCATTATCGTCATGATTATCATTATTATCATTATCATTATTGCAGTTGTAATGGTTATTTTGCTAATTATTACTGTCATTTTTATCATTATAACTATTTTTATAATGATAATAACAATAATGATAATTTTAGAAATAATAATGACAATAATAATCATTATCATAACAATAATAATCATATTATTTTGATTTCTATTGTCATTATTTGTATGAAAATTATTAAAATAGAGTTGATTATTGCTATTGTTGCAGAAATTATAAAAAAAATTATCATTATAATTATCATTTTATTATTATTATCATTTTTATTATTGTCATTATCATCATAATTATCATTACTGTTAATAATAAAGGAATTATCATGAAAATCATCATAAGTACCTGAATTAATGTTAAAATCATCATAATTATCATTATTGTCATTATTCTTATGATTATCATCATTATAGTCATTATCGTCATGATTATCATTGTCATCATCATTATCATTATTGCAGTTATAATGATTATTATGCTAATTATTACTGTCATTTTCATCATTATAACTATTTTTATAATGATAATAACAAAAATGATAATTTTAGAAATAATTATGACAATAGAACTCATTATAATAACAATAATAATGATATTATTATTTTTTCTATTGTCATTATTTGTATGAAAAATATTAGAATACAGTTAATTATTGCCATTATTGCAGTAATTGTAAAAATTACCATTATGATTATCATTTTATTATCATTATTATTAGTCATCATCACCATAATTATCATCATTATTGTTAATAATAAAGGAATTATCATGAAAATCATAATAATTACCTGAAATAATGTTTATATGTATATATATATATATATATATTTATATATTTATATATGTATATATATTTATATATTTATGTATATATATGTATATATATATGTATATATATATATATATATATATATATATATATATATATATATATATATATATATATATATATATCTACTTTCCGCCTTTATTTCATAATAAATTAAATGATTATTATCATTATTATTATTATTGTCATTATTTTTATGATTATCATTATAGTCATTATCGTCATCATTATCATGATTATCAATATTGCTGTTATAATAATTATTATGCTAAATATTATTGTCATTTTCATCATTATAACTATTTTTATAATGATAATAACAATAATGATAATTTCAGAATTAAGAATGACAATAATAATAATTATAATGACAATGATAATGTAATTATTATTTCTATTGTCATTATTAGTATGATAATTAAAAGAATAGTTAATCATTGCTATTATTGCAGTAATTATCAAATCTATCCTTTTATTTATTATTTTATCATTATTATCATTATTATCATTTTCATTTTCATCATGATTATCATCTATCATCATTATTGTTAATAATAAAGGAATTATCAGGAAAATCATCCTGATTACCTGAATTAATGTTATAATTATCATTTAAAAGCGAGGTTTCTCTCAAAAGGCTGTAATACGCTAGATTTTGCAATTTTTTCGACTTTTGGGATTTTACTACTTTTCGCCTTTATTTCATTATAAATGGACTCAATGATTATTAGTATCATTTATTTTATGATTATTATCATTATAGTCATTATCTTTATCATTATCATAATTATTATTATCATTATTGCAGTTATAATTATTATTCTAATTATTATTGTCATTTTCATCATTATAACTATTTTTATAAAGATAATAACAATAATGATTATAACAATAATGATAATTTTAGAAATGATAATGACAATAATAATTATAATGACAATAATAATATCATTATTATTTCTATTATCGTTATTAGTATGAAAATTATTATAATAGAGTTAATCATTGCTATTATTGCAATAATTATCAATAATTATGATAATAATTATACAATGATACTTATAATGATGATTTGCGTAATAATTGCAATAATAGCAATAATCAACACAATTCTAATAATTTCCTACTAATAACACTAATAATAACGACAATGATAACAGAAATAATAATAAAAGTAATTATAACACGGCTATTATTGTTATTATAATAAATCTTATTGTTGTTATTCTTTCTAGAATTATCATTATTGCCATTATCATTATTAAAATCATTATAATAATGAAAATGACATTAATAATTAAGATAATGATTATTATAATGACTATATTAAGGGTAATTAGGGCAATAATCACAGTAATGATAATAATGATGATGATAATGACAATAATGATGATAATTATCATTATAAAGCCCATCTATAATGAGAAAAAGGCTAAAAGGAGAAAAATCCCAAAAGTCGAAATACCGGCGAAATCGAGCAAAATACAGCCTTCTGAGAGATGACTCGAAAAACCCCCTTTTTCCAGTTTAAATGATGATTATGATGATTTTACCATTAATTCTGCTAATTAGGATGATTTTGATGATAACCCCATCAATAATGACAATAATGACGATAATAATGGTAATTATGAGAGTAATTTGGACAATAATTATGATAATAATTATACAATGATACTTATAATGATAATTTGCGTAATAATTGCAATAATCAACACAATTCTAATAATTTCCTACTAATAACACTAATAATAACGACAATGATAACAGAAATAATAATAAAAGTAATTATAACACGGCTATTATTGTTATTATGATAAATATTATTGTTGCTATTCTTTCTAGAATTATCATTATTGCCATTATCATTATTAAAATCATTATAATGATGAAAATGACATTAATAATTTAGATAATGATTATTATAATGACTATATTAAGGGTAATTAGGGCAATAATCACAGTAATGATAATAATGATGATGATAATGACAATAATGATGATAATTATCATTATAAAGCCCATCTATAATGAGAAAAAGGCTAAAAGGAGAAAAATTCCAAAAGTCGAAATACCGGCGAAATCTAGCAAAATACAGCCTTCTGAGAGATGAGTCGAAAACCCCCCTTTTTCCAGTTTAAATGATGATTATGATGATTTTACCATTAATTCTGCTAATTAGGATGATTTTGATGATAACCCCATCAATAATGACGGTAATAATGACAATCATGCGAGTAATTAGGACAATAATTATGATAAAAATTATATAATGATAGTTATAATGATGATTTGCCTAATAATTGCGATAATAAGAATACTCAACAATATTCTAATGATTTTCCTACTAATAACACTAATTATAACGACAATGATACAAATAAAAATAAAATTAAATATATCCCGGCCATTATTGTTATTATAATCATTATCATTATTGTTATTATCTCAAGAATTATCATTATTGTCAATATCATTATTAAAATCATTATAATGATGAAAATGACATTAATAATTAAGATAATGATTATTATAATGACTATATTAAGGGTAATTAGGGCAATAATGACAGTAATGATAATAATGATGATGATAATGACAATGAGGATGATAATTATCATTATAAAGCCCATCTATAATGAGAAAAAGGCTAAAAGGAGAAAAATCCAAAAAGTCGAAAAACCGGCGAAATCTAGCAAAATACAGCCTTCTGAGAGATGACTCGAAAACCCCCCTTTTTCCAGTTTAAATGATGATTATGATGATTTTACCATTAATTCTGCCAATTAGGATGATTTTGATGATAACCCCATCAATAATGACAATAATGACGATAATAATGGTAATTATGAGAGTAATTTGGACAATAATTATGATAATAATTATACAATGATACTTATAATGATGATTTGCGTAATAATTGCAATAATCAACACAATTCTAATAATTTCCTACTAATAACACTAATAATAACGACAATGATAACAGAAATAATAATAAAAGTAATTATAACACGGCTATTATTGTTATTATAATAAATTTTATTGTTGTTATTCTTTCTAGAATTATCATTATTGCCATTATCATTATTAAAATCATTATAATAATGAAAATGACATTAATAATTAAGATAATGATTATTATAATGACTATATTAAGGGTAATTAGGGCAATAATCACAGTAATGATAATAATGATGATGATAATGACAATAATGATGATAAGTATCATTATAAAGCCCATCTTATAATGAGAAAAAGGCTAAAAGGAGAAAAATCCCAAAAGTCGAAAAACCGGCGAAATCTAGCAAAATACAGCCTTCTGAGAGATGACTCGAAAACCCCCCTTTTTCCAGTTTAAATGATGATTATGATGATTTTAGCAATAATTCTACTAATTAGGATGATTTTGATGATAACCCCATCAATAATGACGGTAATAATGATAATCATGCGAGTAATTAGGACAATAATTATGATAAAAATTATATAATGATAGTTATAATGATGATTTGCCTAATAATTGCGATAATAAGAATACTCAACAATGTTCTAATGATTTTCCTACTAATAACACTAATAATAACGACAATGATAGAAATAAAAATAAAACTAAATATATCCCGGCCATTATTTTTATTACAATCATTATCATTATTGTTATCATCTCAAGAATTATCATTATTGTCAATATCATTATTAAAATCATTATAATGATGAAAATGACATTAATAATTTAGATAATGATTATTATAATGACTATATTAAGGGTAATTAGGGCAATAATGACAGTAATGATAATAATGATGATGATAATGACAATAATGATGATAATTATCATTATAAAACCCATCTATAATGAGAAAAAGGCTAAAAGGAGAAAAATCCCAAAAGTCGAAAACCGGCGAAATCTAGCAAAATACAGCCTTCTGAGAGATGAGTCGAAAACCCCCCTTTTTCCAGTTTAAATGATGATTATGATGATTTTACCATTAATTCTGCTAATTAGGATGATTTTGATGATAACCCCATCAATAATGACGGTAATAATGACAATCATGCGAGTAATTAGGACAATAATTATGATAAAAATTATATAATGATAGTTATAATGATTTGCCTAATAATTGCGATAATAAGAATACTCAACAATATTCTAATGATTATCCTACTAATAACACTAATTATAACGACAATGATAGAAATAAAAATAAAATTAAATATATCCCGGCCATTATTGTTATTATAATCATTAGCATTATTGTTATTATCTCAAGAATTATCATTATTGTCAATATCATTATTAAAATCATTATAATGATGAAAATGACATTAATAATTTAGATAATGATTATTATAATGACTATATTAAGGGTAATTAGGGCAATAATCACAGTAATGATAATAATGATGATGATAATGACAATAATGATGATAATTATCATTATAAAGCCCATCTATAATGAGAAAAAGGCTAAAAGGAGAAAAATCCAAAAAGTCGAAATACCGGCGAAATCTAGCAAAATACAGCCTTCTGAGAGATGAGTCGAAAACCCCCCTTTTTCCAGTTTGAATGATGATTATGATGATTTTACCATTAATTCTGCTAATTAGGATGATTTTGATGATAACCCCATCAATAATGACGGTAATAATGATAATCATGCGAGTAATTAGGACAATAATTATGATGAAAATTATATAATGATAGTTATAATGATTTGCCTAATAATTGCGATAATAAGAATACTCAACAATATTCTAATGATTTTCCTACTAATAACACTAATAATAACGACAATGATAGAAATAAAAATAAAATTAAATATATCCCGGCTATTATTGTTATTATAATAAATTTTATTGTTGTTATTCTTTCTAGAATTATCATTATTGCCATTATCATTATTAAAATCATTATAATAATGAAAATGACATTAATAATTAAGATAATGATTATTATAATGACTATATTAAGGGTAATTAGGGCAATAATCACAGTAATGATAATAATGATGATGATAATGACAATAATGATGATAATTATCATTATAAAGCCCATCTATAATGAGAAAAAGGCTAAAAGGAGAAAAATCCCAAAACCGGTGAAATCTAGCAAAATACAGCCTTCTGAGAGATGAGTCGAAAACCCCCCTTTTTCCAGTTTAAATGATGATTATGATGATTTTACCATTAATTCTGCTAATTAGGATGATTTTGATGATAACCCCATCAATAATGACAATAATGACGATAATAATGGTAATTATGAGTAATTTGGACAATAATTATGATAATAATTATACAATGATACTTATAATGATGATTTGCGTAATAATTGCAATAATCAACACAATTCTAATAATTTCCTACTAATAACACTAATAATAACGACAATGATAACAGAAATAATAATAAAAGTAATTATAACACGGCTATTATTGTTATTATAATAAATTTTATTGTTGTTATTCTTTCTAGAATTATCATTATTGCCATTATCATTATTAAAATCATTATAATAATGAAAATGACATTAATAATTAAGATAATGATTATTATAATGACTATATTAAGGGTAATTAGGGCAATAATCACAGTAATGATAATAATGATGATGATAATGACAATAATGATGATAATTATCATTATAAAGCCCATCTATAATGAGAAAAAGGCTAAAAGGAGAAAAATCCAAAAAGTCGAAAAACCGGCGAAATCGAGCAAAATACAGCCTTCTGAGAGATGAGTCGAAAACCCCCCTTTTTCCAGTTTAAATGATGATTATGATGATTTTACCATTAATTCTGCTAATTAGGATGATTTTGATGATAACCCCATCAATAATGACAATAATGACGATAATAATGGTAATTATGAGAGTAATTTGGACAATAATTATGATAATAATTATACAATGATACTTATAATGATGATTTGCGTAATAATTGCAATAATAGCAATAATCAACACAATTCTAATAATTTCCTACTAATAACACTAATAATAACGACAATGATAACAGAAATAATAATAAAAGTAATTATAACACGGCTATTATTGTTATTATAATAAATTTTATTGTTGTTATTCTTTCTAGAATTATCATTATTGCCATTATCATTATTAAAATCATTATAATAATGAAAATGACATTAATAATTTAGATAATGATTATTATAATGACTATATTAAGGGTAATTAGGGCAATAATCACAGTAATGATAATAATGATGATGATAATGACAATAATGATGATAATTATCATTATAAAGCCCATCTATAATGAGAAAAAGGCTAAAAGGAGAAAAATCCCAAAAGTCGAAATACCGGCGAAATCTAGCAAAATACAGCCTTCTGAGAGATGAGTCGAAAACCCCCCTTTTTCCAGTTTAAATGATGATTATGATGATTTTAGCAATAATTCTACTAATTAGGATGATTTTGATGATAACCCCATCAATAATGACGGTAATAATGATAATCATGCGAGTAATTAGGACAATAATTATGATAAAAATTATATAATGATAGTTATAATGATGATTTGCCTAATAATTGCGATAATAAGAATACTCAACAATATTCTAATGATTTTCCTACTAATAACACTAATAATAACGACAATGATAGAAATAAAAATAAAATTAAATATATCCCGGCCATTATTGTTATTATAATCATTATCATTATTGTTATTATCTCAAGAATTATCATTATTGTCAATATCATTATTAAAATCATTATAATGATGAAAATGACATTAATAATTTAGATAATGATTATTATAATGACTATATTAAGGGTAATTAGGGCAATAATCACAGTAATGATAATAATGATGATGATAATGACAATAATGATGATAATTATCATTATAAAGCCCATCTATAATGAGAAAAAGGCTAAAAGGAGAAAAATCCAAAAAGTCGAAAAACCGGCGAAATCTAGCAAAATACAGCCTTCTGAGAGATGAGTCGAAAACCCCCCTTTTTCCAGTTTAAATGATGATTATGATGATTTTACCATTAATTCTGCTAATTAGGATGATTTTGATGATAACCCCATCAATAATGACAATAATGACGATAATAATGGTAATTATGAGAGTAATTTGGACAATAATTATGATAATAATTATACAATGATACTTATAATGATGATTTGCGTAATAATTGCAATAATAGCAATAATCAACACAATTCTAATAATTTCCTACTAATAACACTAATAATAACGACAATGATAACAGAAATAATAATAAAAGTAATTATAACACGGCTATTATTGTTATTATAATAAATTTTATTGTTGTTATTCTTTCTAGAAATATCATTATTGCCATTATCATTATTAAAATCATTATAATAATGAAAATGACATTAATAATTAAGATAATGATTATTATAATGACTATATTAAGGGTAATTAGGGCAATAATCACAGTAATGATAATAATGATGATGATAATGACAATAATGATGATAATTATCATTATAAAGCCCATCTATAATGAGAAAAAGGCTAAAAGGAGAAAAATCCCAAAAGTCGAAAAACCGGCGAAATCTAGCAAAATACAGCCTTCTGAGAGATGAGTCGAAAACCCCCCTTTTTCCAGTTTAAATGATGATTATGATGATTTTAGCAATAATTCTACTAATTAGGATGATTTTGATGATAACCCCATCAATAATGACGGTAATAATGATAATCATGCGAGTAATTAGGACAATAATTATGATAAAAATTATATAATGATAGTTATAATGATGATTTGCCTAATAATTGCGATAATAAGAATACTCAACAATATTCTAATGATTTTCCTACTAATAACACTAATAATAACGACAATGATAGAAATAAAAATAAAATTAAATATATCCCGGCCATTATTGTTATTATAATCATTATCATTATTGTTATTATCTCAAGAATTATCATTATTGTCAATATCATTATTAAAATCATTATAATGATGAAAATGACATTAATAATTTAGATAATGATTATTATAATGACTATATTAAGGGTAATTAGGGCAATAATGACAGTAATGATAATAATGATGATGATAATGACAATAATGATGATAATTATCATTATAAAGCCCATCTATAATGAGAAAAAGG
>NC_091575.1:4883440-4888883 GCF_042767895.1 Penaeus vannamei | reverse complement strand
CATAGCCGCCTCCACCCTTTGCTTGTACCTGCAAGGGTCCCTCATGGCAAGCCGCCAGGCAGGGACTCGGCCCATCTCATGACAGAATTGATCAATCTGCTCAAGCCAAGACTTCCTAGGTCGTCCCACAGGTCTCCTCCACCTAGGGTTGCCTCGAACAGAGACAACCTGGTGGGCAGGATCATCCTGATGGAAGTCAGCCCGGTAGCCATATAGCCTGAGTTGGCGATCACGGATTGTGCAGGTAATAGTTCCTTTGCCAGTCTCATGGTACAACCGTTGGTTTGACACATGGTCCCACCAACAGTACCCCATGATCCAGCATAAGGATCTATTGCAAAAGGCATCAAGACGTGACAACAAGGTGCAGGATAATGTCTAGATTTCACTACCATATAACAAAACTGGAGTTATCAGGGCCTTGAGGACGCATAGCATAGTCCTGCACAGGTACCGGCATCTCCATATACTCTGTCAAGAGAGTCCATGACCCCTGCTGCCAGGCCAATCTGTCTGCTGAGTTCCTGGTCTGCAGCCCGGAGTTATGAACTACACTATTAAGGTTTGTAAAGCTCTCTGTGACTTTGATGTTCTTGCTGCAAGCACGTACCGACTGAACAGGTTCTCCTAGCAAGTCCCCAAAGTCCCTCCTAGCAAGTCCCCAAAGTCCTGGATCTTGGTCTTGGTCCAGGAGACCTCAAGACTCAAGGTATTCGCTTCATTACTAAATGCATCAAGAGCCACCACTAAGGATTCCAAAGACTCAGATAGAATAGCAACATAATGATAATGGAAATAATATCATTATCATTATCATTATCATTATTTTTATTGTCATTATTATATCTAAAATTATCATTATTTTTATTATCATTATAAAAGTAGTTACAATGATGAAAATGACAATAATAATTATAATATAATTAAAATAACTGCAATAATGATAATAATAATAGCAATGATGACGATAATGACTATGATAATAACAAAAATAAAAAAGTCCTATAAATATATATTTATTTATTTATTTATATAAATTTATTTATACATACATATGTATATATATATATATAATATATATAATATAATATATATATATATATATATATATATATATATATATATATATATATATATATATATATAATGATACGGGTGGGGTCGGGCGACATCGATGAGTGCGAGAGGGTGTATTCCGGTAACGAGTATGAAAGTACAACCTATCTATCTATGTCTCTCTCTCTCTCTCTCTCTCTCTCTCTCTCTCTCTCTCTCTCTCTCTCTCTCTCTCTCTCTCTCTCTCTCTCTCTCTCTCGCTCGCTCGCTCGTTCTCTCTCTCTACCTCTCTCTCTACCTCTCTCTCTCTCTCTCTCTCTCTATCTATCTATGTCTCTCTCTCTCTCTCTTTCTCTCTCTCTCTCTCTTTCTCTCTCTCTACCTCTCTCTCTCTCTCATACAAGTATTTTTTTTTTTTTACCAATTTCATATCAAAAAGAGATTGTGTCTCCATTATCATTGATATTATCATTGACACATCTTTTATCATCAGTGTTATCGTTACTATAATTACTGTTATCCTCACTATCATTATTAAAATCATTTTTAACATTGTTGATGGTGAGGATCTTACTTCATAATGATTCCTATTCTTATTATTAATACAGGTTTTACTATCATTATTATCATTTTTGTTATCTTAATTTTCATTATCATTATTATTATTGTTATTATTATTATTATTATCATTAGTTGTAGCAGTATAATTTTTTTTATTATTATCTGAATCATTATTACTCCGCCATTTACCAATATCCATGTAAGTACATGTACATACGTGAATACATAAAATAAGAAAATATGTACACACGCACACACACACACGTATACATATGCATATATATATGTATATATATATGTATATATATATATATATATATATATATATATATATATATATATATATATATATATTTATATATATTTATATGGGGATATATGTACACACACATACACACAAAGACACATACACACAAAGACAAACACACGCACAGACACACACACACGCATACACACATTCCTCCTAGGTTAGGTTAGGGTTAGGGTTGGGGTTAGTTTAGGTCAGGATAGGTTTAGTTTAGGTTAGGTTAGGTTAAAGTTAGGTTAGTTAGATTATTTAGGTTAGGTTAGGTAAGGTGGTTTAGGTTAGGTTAGGTTTAGGCTAGGTTGGTTAGGTTGAGGTTAGGTTAGGTAATTATGAGAGTAATTAGGACAATAATTATGATAATAATTATACAATGATAATTATAATGATGATTTGCCTAATAATTGCAATAATAGCAATAATCAACACTATTCTAATGATTTTCCTAATAATAATAACGACAATGATAACAGAAATAATAATAAAAGTAATCAATACTGCTCTCCTTGAGGACCAACTGGACTCTGAGTTGGTATTTGTGTGCAGTCCATTGCCGCAATAAAAGCCAGATAAAACGAAAAGAAAATGCTTATAAAGGAATGATATTGACATTTTCACATGTGCATTCATCCTGTATCTAGAATGATTTTGACATCTTCACATGTGCATTCATCATATATGTACAGGGACTCAATATCAGTATAAAATTATACGAAAATGTACGTCATTAAATAAATATTCAGTGACAGTTGCAGATGGGATTACATAACATTGTGCACTAAGAGGAGAAAAAATCCTTTAACAAACTTTCAGTATTGACCTATTGGCATGAATGGTGTTCCTCAATTATTTACCTTGACGTTATATAGCCGTGTAGAATGAATATATATTTTTGGCACTTGGCAGGAATTTATATATATACTTACATATATATAATATAATATAATATAATATATATAAAGTATATAATATATATAATATAATGTATATATATGATATATATAATGTATATAATATATGTATATATATATATATATATATATATATATATATATAATATATATATAATGTATATATATAATATATATATTATATATATATATGATATATATATATATATATATATATATATATATATATATATATATATATATATATATATATATATATATATATATATATATATATAATATATATATATATGTTTAATATAAGTATAATGTATATAGATATTTTTATATACATAGATAGATAGATAGATAATATATATATATATATATATATATATATATATATATATATATATATATATATATATATATATATATATATATTACCCTATGTTATATTACCTTACCTAACATAACCTAAACCTAATTATTAATCTCGAGAGAAGAGGATAATATTATCTCTGTAATAGCCTCACTTCATACTACAACAAAGGAATTAAAAAATGACCATTTTACAATACCTGATATAAAATAGTGAAGTGCAGAGCTACAAGGAAATCATTAGCAACGCATCATTGTAGAGTGGTGTAGCATGACAGATGCTTCTATAGCCCGTAAACATGCCATCATCAAAACACTTATGGTAACACTTATGAAAAGAAAATTATCCCTACAATCAAAATAACAACTTAAATCAAAATTACTCACCTGGGTGCAGCAGGAATACAGCTAATGTTTTGAGCTCTCGACTGGAACATTGATGGTCTTGAAGAGGCTACGTGTTTACGTTATTTCATAATAGAATTGTGATTTTCATAGATTTTAAAATTGCAATGTGATTCCTATATCATGTTATACACAAATGTGTTACTAATTTGTAACACATGAAAGCAAGAAAATGTCATTCAATCACGGGAAAAGTACTGATACAGAAAGGGTTATTTTTCATTAAACGTATAAGCATTGTGTGGCTCAGACTTGATTTTTTATATTATAGTTTGTTGGTGGTTAAGGTCAGTGAAATGATAGTAGAATATTCAGAAATAGTGTCTTGTATGCTCTAATGCAGACAGATTATGATGGCCATCTGCTTGGGGAATCTGCATAACCAATTTGCTAATTTTTAATGACTCCAGTTCTCAATCCCAGATTGCAAAATGAAATAAGGTATAATTTGGCTCATTCAAGAACCCGCAATCCCATTGAACGAGCATTTGGAGTCCTCAAATGAAGATTCCGTTGTCTCGCTATACCTATGTGGACTAGTTTGGACACAACCATGGCCACAATTTGTAGTGGTTTGGAAAACCATGATGGTGATAAAGATGGTGGTGGTAATGACAATGAATGTGATCAGGAAGTAGTTAATGAAAATGCACAAATACGAATGCTGGGCAGAAAAAGAGGGCAAATATAATCAACAGTGTGTTCTGAAATGTATTTGGGATCTCCTGTTAGGAGTTTCATTCTCTTGCCTGGCAGCTCCTCCATTCTCAGTATCCTTCCAACACACTCTGTATCCCTCCTCGGTACATGTTCTTAAGCAATTCAGTATTCTGTCTCTCAGTATTCCAAAGTCTCTCAAGTGCTTTTGCTCTGACATGTCATCTCCAACAAAATTACCATTTGTAGCATCATTTTAATTAAAGATTATTTAAAGATTATATTGAAACAAATGTATTATGTCAATGAAAAACTTTTTTTCTGGTTTATCTTTTGTTAGCCAACTGTCATGGTCGGTAAATGTATTTTTTTTTAAAGAAACCTAATGTTTAATGTCACACACAATGTGTAGTTATGACATTGTTGTATATTGTACATCAAGTTTAGTAGTAGAAGGCCGTGTGGAAAGTAGAGGGATAAGGTACAGGAATAAATAATTAAACAATCTCATTAGAGGTTTTTCCACTGATATGCCATCTCCAACAAAGTTACCATTTGTAGCATCATTCTATTTGAAGACTATTCAAGGATTATATTGAAACTAATGTAAAACGTCAAACAAAAACTAATGTTTTTACTAGTTTATTATTTTTTGTTAGCCAAATGTAATGGTAGATTAATATATATATTTTATAATGAAACATAATGTTTAATATTACACATTGTGTGGTTATGACTACATTATTATATAGTAATATATATGCTTGCACATTGAGTTTAGTAGTTGGGGAAGACTATGTGGAAGGTGTAAGGATAGGGTACAGGAATAAATAACTGAAAGAGACATTACTGGAAGCAAGGAAGATGAAGAGATGACATCTCATTTTGATGTTTTTCAAGTGCAAGCCTCAGTTTTAGTTTTAGTTTTTAGTTCTTGTTTGCATAATAAGATGTCATGAGCTACTTCGCATGTTCTAACAATTCTAACCTTTTCTGATGCAGAATAATGACAATAATGATGATAATGATGATAATAATCATAGAGGCCATCTATATTGAAATAAAGGCTAAAACTAATAAAATCCCATAAGTCGAAAAAACTGTAAACTCTAGCGTATTACAACCTTTTTAGAGAAAGGTCGAAAAAAACCTTTTTCGCTTTTAAATTATGATTATGATTAATTCAGGT
>NC_091575.1:4875940-4878440 GCF_042767895.1 Penaeus vannamei | reverse complement strand
TTTTAGCCTTCATCTCATTATCAATGGACTCTATGATTATTATTACCATTATCATCATTATTGTCATTTTTCTTATGATTATCATCATTATAGTCATTATCGTCATGATTATCATTATTATCATTATCATTATTGCAGTTATAATTATTATTATGCTATTTATTACTGTCATTTTCATCATTATAACTATTTTTATAATCATAATAACAATAATAATAATTTTAGAAATAATAATGACAATAGTACTCATCATAATAACAATAATAATGATATTATTATTTCTATTGTCATTATTAGTATGAAAATTATTAGAATACAGTTAATTATTGCTATTATAGCAGTAATTATCAAAATTACCATTATAATTATCTTTTATTATTATCATTATTATTATTGCCATTATCATCATAATTATCATCATTATTGTTAATAATAAAGGAGATATTCATGAAAATCATCATAATTACCTGAATTAATGTTAAATTCCTCATAATTACAATTACCTTTCTCTGAAAAGGCTGTAATACGCTAGATTTTGCTGTTTTTTCGACTTTTGGGATTTTATTAGTTTTAGCCTTTATTTCATTACAAATGGACTTTATGATTATTATTATCATCATTATTGTCATAATTTTTATGATTATCATCATTATTGTCCTTATTCCTATGAGTATCATTATTATAGTCATTATCGTCATGATTATCATTAATATCATTATCATTATTGCAGATGTAACGATGATTATGCTAATTATTACTGTCATTTTCATCATTATAACTATTTTTATAATGATAATAACAATAATGATAATTTTAGAAATAATAATGACAATAATACTCATTATTATAACAATATCAATGATATTATTATGATTTCTTTTGTCATTATTAATATGAAAATTATTATGAGTTAATTATTGCTATTGCAGTAATTATCAAAATTATTATAATTATCATTTTATTATCATTATTATTATTGTCATTATCATCATAATTATCATCATTATTGTTAATAATAAGTGATTTATGAAAATCATCATAATTATCATCTGAAAGCGAAAAACGAGATTCTTTGACCTTTCTCTGAAAAGGCTGTCTCTATTATTATTATCATCATCATTTTTGTCATTATTATGATTATCATCATTATTGTCATTATTCCTTTGATTATCATCATTATAGTCATTATCGTCAAGATTATCATTATTATCATTATCATTACTGCAGTTATAATGATTATTATGCTAATTATTACTGTCATTTTCATCATTATAACTATTTTTATAATGATAATAACAATAATGATAAATTTAGAAATAATAATGACAATAATACTGATTATAATACTAATAATGATATTATTTCTCTTGTCATTATTAGTATGAAAATTATTGCTATTATTGCAGAAATTATAAAAATATAATTATAATTATCATTATATTATTATTATCATTATTATTATTGTCATTATCATCATAATTATCATCATTATTGTTAATAATAAAGGAATTATCATGAGAATCATCATAATTATCTGAATTAATGTTAAAATCATCATATTTATCATTTGAAAACGAAAAAGGAGGTTCTTCGACCTTTCTCTGAAAAAGCTGTAATACGCTATATTTTGCTATTTTTTCGACTTTTGGGATTTTATTAGTTTTAGCCATTATTTCATTATAAATGGACTCTATGTTTACTAATATCATCATTATTGTCATTATTCTTATGATTATCATCATTATAGTCATTATCGTCATGAATGACAATAATAATGATAAAATCATAGTTACCATGATAATTTTGATAATCACTGCAATAATAGCAATAAATAACTCTATCCCAATAATTCTAAATCTAATAATGGCAATAGAAATAATAATAACATCATTATCATTGTCTTTATAGACATTATTATTGTCATTATTATTTCTAAAATTACTTTTATTCCTATTATCATTATATAAATAGTTATGATAAAAATAGCAATAATAATTAGCATAATAATTATTATAACTGCAATGATGATGATAATAGTAATGATAATCATGATGATAATGACTATTATGATAATTATCATGAAAATAATGACAGTAATGATAATAGTGATGCTAATAATAATTATTCTGTCTTGTTATAATGAAATAAAGGCCAGAAGTAATAAAATCACATAAGTCGAAAAAAACGGCAAAATTTAGCGTATTACAGCCTTTTGAGAGAAACGTCGAAAAAAACCTTTTTCGCTTTTTGATGGTAATTATGAGGATTTTAACAGGTAATTATGATGATTTTCATGATAATTCCTTTATTATTGACAATAATAATGATAATTATGATGATAATGACAATAATAATGAAAATAATAAAATCATATTTATAATGATAATTTTGATAATTACTGCAATAATAGCAATAAATAACTGTATTCTAATAATTTTAATACTAATAATGGCAATAGAAATAATAATATCATTATCATTGTCATTATAATTATTATTAT
>NC_091575.1:4864847-4872940 GCF_042767895.1 Penaeus vannamei | reverse complement strand
TGTTTGGGCGATTTTTGGAGAAAAACAATCGACCACATGCAGTGGGAAGGGGCCCAAATAAAAGGCTGTGAATTTCAAAATCGGCAAGAAAAAAAAATAATAATTAAAAAAAGGTAAAGCAGCAGGTATAGGCGGCATCCCAGCTGAACTTTGAAAGGCTGGTGGTGAATCTATGGTGCTTGGGTTGCATGCTGTCCAGGCTGCCATCTGGTGGTACGGTACCGTTCCACCTGACCTGTTGAGGGGTGTGGTCATCCCTCTCTGGAAAGAGATGGGACTGCAGCAACTACCGAGGCATCACCCTGCTCAGTATACCAGGCAAGGTTCTTGCTCACTTCTGAGACGTATCAGGGATTACCTACTGAGACATCAGAGGCTGGAACAATCTGGATTTACTCCTGTTAAGTCCACAATAGACTGTATACTTGTATTTAGTCATTGTAGAACACCATTGTGAGTTCGGGCGTGGGCTGCTTGCAACCTACATTGACCTCACGAAAACATTCGATACAGTGCATTGGGAATCACTCTGGGAGACCTTGAGATTGAGAGGAATTCCAACAAGGATTATTGAACTAATAGCAAGTCTGTATACTGGTACTGCAAGTGTTGTAAAGTGTGGTGGGGGCCTGTCAAGCTTCTCTCCTGCTTGTTCAAGGCTGTGTCCTTGCACCAACACTTTTCAACACTTTCATGGACTGGATACTGAGCAGAGCTACTGTTCAAAATCATTCTGGAGCAACTCTGGGCAATATTAAAGTTACCGACCTTGACTTTGCTGATGATGTTGCTATTCAATCTGAGTCTTTCGAATCGTTAGTGGTGGCTCTTGATGCATTTTTTAATGAAGCAAATACCTTGGGTCTTGAGGTCTCCTGGACCAAGACCAAGATCCAGGACTTTGAGGACTTGCTAGGAGGGACTTTGGGGACTTGCTAGGAGAACCTGTTCAGTCAGTATGTGCTTGCAGCAAGAGCATCAAAGTCACAGAAAGCTTTACAAACCTTAATAGTGTAGTTCATAATTCTGGGCTGCAGACCAGGAACTCAGCAGACAGATTGGCCTGGCAGCAGGGGTCATGGACTCTCTTGACAGAGTATATGGAGATGCCGGTCCCTGTGCAGGACTACGCTATGCGTTTTCAAGGCCCTGATAACTCCAGTTTTGTTATATGGTAGTGAAATCTAGACATTATCCTGCACCTTGTTGTCACGTCTTGATTCCTTTTCCAATAGATCCTTGTGCTGGATCCTGGGGTACTGTTGGTGGGACCATGTGTCAAACCAACGGTTGCACCATGAGACTGGCAAAGGAACTATTACCTGCACAATCCGTGATCGCCAACTCAGGCTATATGGCTACCGGGCTGACTTCCCTCAGGATGATCCTGCCCACCAGGTTGTCTCTGTTCGAGGCAACCCTAGGTGGAGGAGACCTGTGGGACGACCTAGGAAGTCTTGGCTTGAGCAGATTGATCAATTCTGTCATGAGATGGGCCGAGTCCCTGCCTGGCGGCTTGCCATGAGCGACCCTTGCAGGTACAAGCAAAGGGTGGAGGCGGCTATGCGCCCCCATCGGCGTTAGCTCCACGATGATGATGATGATGCCTCATCTACATGACCATAAGTGTTTTCACTTTCATTTTTCCAAGAAAATGGAGTGATTTTCATGTTTCTTTTGATAATACACATAAAGGAATAACTCACACTGCTCCACATATATTTACAATGAAAAATGATCATTATTAAGGACAGTTATATGCCAAACTGTGTCGGTCCCTCTGGCCCGTGGACCCCAGCCGAAAAAGGGGGTTCCCAGATTCACACAGTTTGGCCTGTAACTGGTGAAATGGTGAAAATATATCAGTTATTCCTTTGCGTATAGTATCAAAAGAAAATTTAAACTCATTCTGGTTACTTAGAAAAACGAAAGTAATAGCTCGTATGGCCAGGCAGAGGTAGTGCGCGGGATCATGGTCCCGAATGAGTGTCTAGAATTTTTTTTTTTAGTGCTAATAATGTGCAGATTGTGGTTCTGGGGGTTCAAAATGTTGTGATCTATATATCTATAATAGTAAAATATATTTCTAATCTATATATACCTGAAAATAAAAGCAACTTAACCAATAGCAGAGCAGGACGGGAGGGTAGTGTGGAATTATTTTCAGTATACTCAATTATACTGATTTGCAGCAAAAATAAAGATCAGATACGTTCAAAGTCCATTAAAAACTATTGGAAGTAAAAGAGGACATCTCTATGTACTTGTGAAATAAAACCAAACTATGTGCCGGGTAGAAAGAAAAAATATATATATATATATAGATAGATAGATAGATATAGATATATAAGGTATTCATGCATGCATATTTAACAAAAAATATTACAAGAAATTATTTATCTGTTTTTAGAAGTGCCAAGCCTATCTTTTAGACAAAATATTTCTCGTGGATTCTGAAGGTCCTTTAATGTAAGCATTATTTTCATGTGGTTCTTGTAAAAGTGACATGTTTTCAAAGTCTCCTATTAGGGTGTTAAAATAGTCACCTTCGGAAAATATTCCCCAAGAAAAAAGTAAGGTCAAAAATGGTAACCCTCCGACTGGAGAAAAGTTATTCTTTCGACAAATATTATACGTTGTAAAACCCTATTAGAGCATCATTAATAGGTAAATGATAGATAATTATATCAAGTACAAGTATTCTGTACATGATTTGTCATGCAAAATGTAAACATAATATAAAGGAATAAGATCGCGATTATGAGGTCCTTCACATTTTAACGCATAGCACACGTATTTTCGGTCCGATTTTAAAGTATTATGGCTCATTTTGTAGCTGAATAATAGTTATATTACGTGCGGCCATAAGGATTTGCAATATATTCATGTGGTTCTTGTGAAAGTGACATATGTTTCAAAATCTCCTATTAGGGTGTGAAAGTAGTCACCTTATCGGAAAATATTCACAAAGAAAAAAGTAAGGTCAACTTTTCACAAATTTTTACGCATAGCACACGTATTTTCGGTCCGATTTTAAATTTAGTATTATGGCTCATTTTTTTTAGCTGAATAATAGTTCTATTTCATGCTGCCATAAGGATTTGCAATATTTTCATGTGGTTCTTGTAAAAGTGACATATGTTTTCAAAATCTCCTATTAGGGTGTTAAAATAGTCACCTTCGGAAAATATTCCCCAAGAAAAAAGTAAGGTCAACTTTTCAAAAATGGTACCCGTCCGACTGGAGAAAAGTTATTCTTTCGACAAATATAGGTTGTAAAACCCTATTAGAGCATCAATAATAGGTAAAAGATAGATAAATATATCAAGTACAAGTATTCTGTACATGATTTGTCAGATAAATATATCAAGTACAAGTATTCTGTACATGATTTGTCATGTAAAATGTAAACATAATAAAGAGGAATAAGATCGCGATTATGAGGTCCTTCACATTTTTACGCATAGCACACGTATTTTCGGTCTGATTTTAAAGTATTATGGCTCATTTTGTAGCTGAATAATAGTTATATTACATGCGGCCATATGGATTTGCAATATATTCATGTGGTTCTTGTAAAAGTGACAATTGTTTTCAAAATCTCCTATTAGGGTGTTAAAATAGTCACCTTCGGAAAATATTCCCCAAGAAAAAAGTAAGGTCATCTTTTCAAAAATGGTACCCGTCCGACTGGAGAAAAGCTATTCTTTCGACAAATATACGTTGTAAAACCTTATTAGGGCATCAATAATAGGTATATGATAGATAATTATATCAAGTACAAGTATTCTGTACAAGATTTGTCATGTAAAATGTAAACATAATAAAAAGGAATAAGATTGCGATTATTAGGTCCTTCACATTTTTCCGCATAGCACACGTATTTTCGGTCCGATTTTAAAGTATTATGGCTCATTTTGTAGCTGAATAATAGTTATATTACATGCGGCCATAAGGATTTGCAATATATTCATGTGGTTCTTGTAAAAGTGACATGTTTCAAAATCTCCTATTAGGGTGTTAAAGTAGTCACCTTTCGGAAAATATTCACAAAGAAAAAAGTAAGGTCAACTTTTCACAATTTTTTACGCATAGCACACGTATTTTCGGTCCGATTTTAAAGTATTATGGCTCATTTTGTAGCTGAATAATAGTTCTATTACATGCTGCCATAAGGATTTGCAATATTTTCATGTGGTTCTTGTAAAAGTGACATATGTTTTCAAAATCTATTAGGGTGTTAAAATAGTCACTTTCGGAAAATATTCCCCAAGAAAAAATAAGGTCAACTTTTCAAAAATGGCTTCTGCATTTAATAGTAGAAAGATAGTTGTATTTAAACATGAAATCAGAATGGCTGTATGATTTTTTTGGGATTTTTGAGAAAATTTTAAATATGGTCAATGTAGGCCTACATAACCCCAGATCACTGCCACCACTCCGCACTATACGTAAGATTTTGAGAAACCGTTACGTGCTGGCAATGACCGCAAGACTTCGGAATGCAGGTAGATGATGGAAGATTATGGTGTAGGAAGACTAATCTTATACCTTGTTTTGTTGATATCAAGATAGCCTTGGAAAGATGAAGAAAATGTAAAATGCCGATATCGCGGAACTCCACCTTTTGGGGTGGGTAAAAGGATTTTGGGCACAACATATGTCCAAAATTAATATATTATGGCTCATTTTGTAGAAAAATAATATATCTACAACTTATTTGAAAGCGTTTTCGCAATTATTGCTTGTACTTCTTGTAAAAGTGGTCAATGTAAGAAATTTTTTACCTTTTTTTTTCTTGAAGTCCCCTACTTCAAAAATACACAAAAAATGAAGTCGAAATCGAAAAAACGCTCTTAAACAAGTTATAACTATATGGTAGTTTTTGGCAAAAATCAAATAAAATTGAATGTCTTGCCGTTTCTGAAGTCGGAATCCTTTTACCTAGGTACTGCATTTTCAACATGGCGACTTTCGCATTTCGTTTTTTTTTTTTTTTTTTTTTAACAATAATTCAATAACTGTTTGGGCGATTTTTGGAGAAAAACAATCGACCACATGCAGTGGGAAGGGGCCCAAATAAAAGGCTGTGAATTTCATCAAAATCGGCAAGAAAAATCGAAAAATAAAAAAAATAATAAAAAAAATAGGTAAAGCAGCAGGTATAGGCGGCATCCCAGCTGAACTTTGAAAGGCTGGTGGTGAATCTATGGTGCTTGAGTTGCATACTGTCCAGGCTGCCATCTGGTGGTACGGTACTGTTCCACCTGACCTGTTGAGGGGTGTGGTCATCCCTCTCTGGAAAGAGATGGGACTGCAGCAACTACCGAGGCATCACCCTGCTCAGTATACCAGGCAAGGTTCTTGCTCACTTCTGAGACGTATCAGGGATTACCTACTGAGACATCAGAGGCTGGAACAATCTGGATTTACTCCTGTTAAGTCCACAATAGACTGTATACTTGTATTTAGAGTCATTGTAGAACACCATTGTGAGTTCGGGCGTGGGCTGCTTGCAGCCTACATTGACCTCACGAAAACATTCGATACAGTGCATTGGGAATCACTGGGAGATCTTGAGATTGAGAGAAATTCCAACAAGGATTATTGAACTAATAGCAAGTCTGTATACTGGTACTGCAAGTGTTGTAAAGTGTGGTGGGGGCCTGTCAAACTTCTTTCCTTCTTGTTCAAGACTGTGTCCTTGCACCAACACTTTTCAACACTTGCATGGACTGGATACTGAGCAGAGCTACTGTTCAAAATCATTCTGGAGCAACTCTGGGCAATATTAAAGTTACCGACCTTGACCTTGTTGATGATGTTGCTATTCTATCTGAGTCTTTCGAATCGTGAGTGGTGGCTCTTGATGCATTTTTTAATGAAGCAAATACCTTGGGTCTTGAGGTCTCCTGGACCAAGACCAAGATCCAGGACTTTGGGGACTTGCTAGGAGGGACTTTGGGGACTTGCTAGGAGAATCTGTTCAGTCGGTACATGCTTGCAAGAACATCAAAGTCACAGAAAGCTTTACAAACCTTAATAGTGTAGTTCATAACTCTGGGCTGCAGACCAGGAACTCAGCAGACAGATTGGCCTGGCAGCAGGGGTCATGGACTCTCTTGACAGAGTATATGGAGATGCCGGTCCCTGTGCAGGACTAAGCTATGCGTTTTCAAGGCCCTGATAACTCCAGTTTTGTTATATGGTAGTGAAATCTAGACATTATCCTGCACCTTGTCACGTCTTGATTCCTTTTCCAATAGATCCTTGTGCTGGATCCTGGGGTACTGTTGGTGGGACCATGTGTCAAACCAACGGTTGCACCATGAGACTGGCAAAGGAACTATTACCTGCACAATCCGTGATCGCCAACTCAGGCTATATGGCTACCGGGCTGACTTCCCTCAGGATGATCCTGCCCACCAGGTTGTCTCTGTTCGAGGCAACCCTAGGTGGAGAAGACCTGTGGGACGACCTAGGAAGTCTTGGCTTGAGCAGATTGATCAATTCTGTCATGAGATGGGCCGAGTCCCTGCCTGGCGGCTTGCCATGAGCGACCCTTGCAGGTACAAGCAAAGGGTGGAGGCGGCTATGCGCCCCCATCGGCGTTAGCTCCACGATGGATTATGATGATGCCTCATCTACATGACCATAAGTGTTTTCACTTTCATTTTTCCAAGAAAATGGAGTGATTTTCATGTTTCTTTTGATATTACACATAAAGGAATAACTCACACTGCTCCACATATATTTACAATGAAAAATTATCATTATTAAGGACAGTTATATGCCAAACTGTGTCGGTCCCTCTGGCCCGTGGACCCCAGCAGAAAAAGGGGGTTCCCAGATTCACACAGTTTGGCCTGTAACTGGTGAAATGGTGAAAATATATCAGTTATTCCTTTGCGCATAGTACCAAAAGAAAATTAAACTCATTCTGGTTACTTAGAAAAACGAAAGTAATAGCTCGTATGGCCAGGCAGAGGAAGTGCGCGGGATCATGGTCCCGAATGAGTGTCTAGAATTTTTTTTTTAGTGCTAACAATGTGCAGATTGTGGTTCTGGGGGTTCAAAATGTTGTGATCTATATATCTATAATAGTAAAATATATTTCTAATCCCTATATACCTGAAAATAAAAGCAACTTAACCAATAGCAGAGCAGGAAGGGAAGGTAGTGTGGAAATATTTTCAGTATACTCAATTATACTGATTTGCAGCAAAAATAAAGATCAGATTCGTTCAAAGTCCATTAAAAACTATTGGAAGTAAACAAGGACATCCCTGTGTACTTGTGAAATAAAACCAAACTATGTGCTGGGTAGAAAAAAATATATATATAGATAGATAGATATAGATATATAAAGTATTCATGCATGCATATTTAACAAAAAGTATTACAAGAAATTATTTATCTGTTTTTAGAAGTGCCAAGCCTATCTTTTAGACAAAATATTTCTCGTGGATTCTGAAGGTCCTTTAATGTAAGCATTATTTTCATGTGGTTCTTGTAAAAGTGACATGTTTTCAAAATCTCCTATTAGGGTGTTAAAATAGTCACCTTCGGAAAATATTCCCCAAGAAAAAAGTAAGGTCAACTTTTCAAAAATGGTAACCCTCCGACTGGAGAAAAGTTATTCTTTCGACAAATATACGTTGTAAAACCCTATTAGAGCATCAATAATAGGTAAATGATAGATAATTATATCAAGTACAAATATTCTGTACATGATTTGTCATGCCAAATGTAAACATAATATAAAGGAATAAGATCGCGATTATGAGGTCCTTCACATTTTTACTCATAGCACACGTATTTTCGGTCCGATTTTAAAGTATTATGGCTCATTTTGTAGCTGAATAATAGTTATATTACATGCGGCCATAAGGATTTGAAATATTTTCATGTGGTTCTTGTAAAAGTGACATATGTTATTATTATTATTGTCATTACTATTATTTATCATTATTTTCATTATCATAATCATCACCATTGTTGTTAAAGTTATCATTACTACTATTACTATTATTATTACTATTACTATTACCGCTACTGTTATCATAATCCATAATACTAATACCATCATCATT
>NC_091575.1:4839847-4862347 GCF_042767895.1 Penaeus vannamei | reverse complement strand
ATCATAATTATCATCATTATTGTCAATAATAAAGAATTATCATGAAAATCATCATAATTACCTGAATTAATGTTAAAAACCTCATAATTACCATTAAAAAGGAAAAAAAAAAAATTTTCGACGTTTCTCTCAAAAGGCTACATTTTCCCGTTTTTCGACTTGTTGAATTTTATTACTTCTGGCCTTTATTTCACTATAAATAGATTGAGTAATAATTATCATCATTATTATCATTACTGTCATTATTTTCATGATTATTATTATTACTGTCATTATTTTCATTATTATCATCAATATTGTAGTTATAATAATTATTATGGGAATTGTTATTGCTATTTTTATAATTATACCTATATATATATATATATATATATATATATATATATATATATATATATATATATATATATATATATATATATATATATATATATATATATATATATATATGATAATAGCAATAATGATAATTTTAGAAATAATGACAATGGTATTTATAATGATAATGATATTATTATTTCTATTCCCATTATTTGTATGATAATTACTGGAATTGAGTTAGTTATTGCTATTATTGCAGTAATTATTAAAATTTTCATTATAATTATGATTGGTTATCATTATCATTGTCATTATCATTGTCGTTATCATCATAATTATCATCATTATTGTCAATAAGCAAGGAATTATCATGAAAATCATCTTAATTACCTAAATTAATGTTAAAATCCTCGTAATTACCATTAAAAAGCGAAAAAGTTTTTTTTTTCGACGTTTCTCTCAAAAGGCTGTATACGCTAGATTTTGCCTTTTTTCCGACTTTTAGGATTTTATTACTCCTTCCTTTATTTCATTATCAATGGACTGAATAATAATTATAATCATCATTATTACTATTACTTTCATTATTTTCATGATTATTATCATTATAGCCATTACCATCATGATTATCATTATTATAATCATAATTGATGCGGTTATGATAATTATTATGCTAATTATTATTGCTATTTTTATCATTATAATTATTTATATAATTATAATAGCAAAAAAGATAATTTCAGAAATAATAATGACAATAATAATAATTATAATGGCAATGATAATGATGTTATCATTATTTCTATTGCCATTATTAGTATGAAAATTATTGGAATATAGTTAGTTGTTGCTATTATTGCAGTATTTATGAAAATTATCATATAATTATGATTTTCTCATTTTTATTGTCATTATCATTGGCATTATCATCATAATTATCATCATTATTGTCAATAATCAAGGAATTATCATGAAAATCATCATAATTACCTGAATTAATGTTAGAATCCTTATAATTACCATTAAAAAGTGAAAAGGGGGGGGGGTTTTCGACGTTTCTCTGAAAAGGCTGTAATACGCTAGATTTTGCCGTTTTTTCGACTTTTGGAATTTTATTACTTCTGGCCTTTATTTCATTATAAATGGACTGAATAATATTTATTATCATCATCATTATCATTACTGTCATTATTTTCATGATTATTATCATTATAGTCATTATCAACATGATTATCATTATTATTATCATACTATTGCAGTTGTAATAATTATTATGCTAATTATTATTGCTATTTTTATTATTATAACGATATATATGATGATAATAGCAATAATTATAATTTTAGAAATAATAATGACAATAATAATGTTTATAATGACAATGATAATGATGTTATTATTATTTCTATTGCCATTATTAGTATGAAAGTAATTGGAATAGAGTTAATTATTGCTATTATTGCATAAATTATCAAAATTATCATTATAATTATGATTTTATCATTATTATTGTCATTGTCATTATCATCATTATTGTCAATAATCAAGGAATTACCATGAAAATCATCATAATTACCTGAATTAATGTTAAAATCCTCATAAGTACAATTAAAAAGTTTTTTTCTGACGTTTCTCTCAAAAGGCTGTAATTCGGTAGATTTTGCCGTTTTTTCGACTTCTGAGATTTTATTACTTGTGGCCTTTATTTCAATATGAATGGACTGAATAATAATTATTATCATCATTATTGCAGTTATAATTATTATTATGCTAATTATTATTGTCATTTTCAGCATTATAACTATTTTTATAATAATAATAACAATAATGATAATTTTAGAAATAATAATGGCAATAATATTAATTATAATGACAATGATATTATTATTTCTATTGTCATTATTAGTATGAAAATTATTTATCAAAACTATCATTATAATTATCATTTTATCATTAATATCATTATTATAGTCATTATCATGGTTATCATTACTATTGTTAATAATAACGGAATTATCATGAAAATCATCATAATTACCTGAATTAATGTTAAAATCATCATAATTATCATTTAAAAGCGAAAAAGTTTTTTTTCGACGTTTTTCTCAAAAGGCTAGATTTTGCCGCTTTTCGACTTTTGGGATTTTATTACTTTTCGCCTTTATTTCATTATAAATGGACTCTTTGATCATTATCATCATTATTATCATTATTTTTATGATTATTATCATTATAATCATTATCGTTATCATTATCATTATCATTATTATTTCTATTACCATTATTAGTATAAAAATTATTGGAATAGAGTTAATTATTGCTATTATTGCAGAAATTATCAAAATTATCATTATAATTATGATTTTCTCATTGTTATTGTCATTGTCATTATCATCATTATTGTCAATAATCAAGGAATTACCATGAAAATAATCATAATTACCTGAATTAATGTTAAAATCCTCATAATTACAATTAAAATGTTTTTTCTGACGTTTCTCTCAAAAGGCTGTAATTCGCTAGATTTTGCCGTTTTTTCGACTTATGAGATTTTATTACTTGTGGCCTTCATTTCATTATAAATGGACTGAATGATAATTATTATCATAATTATTGCAGTTATGATAATTATTATGCTATTTATTATTGCCATTTTCATCATTATAACTATTTTTATAATGATATCAATAGTGATAATTTTAGAAATAATGATGACAATAATAATAATTATAATGACAATGATAATGATATTATTATTTCTATTGTCATTATTAGTATGAAAATGATTAGAATAGAGTTACTTATGGGTATTATTTCAGTAATTATGAATACTATCAATATAATTATCATTTTATCATGATTATCATCATTATTGTTAATAATAAAGGAATGATCATGAAAATAATCATAATTACCCGAATTAATGTTGAAATCATCATAATTATCACTTAAAAGCGATAAAGGGGACTTTTCGACATTTCTCTCATAAGGCTGTAATACGCTAGATTTTGCCTTGTTTTCGTCTTTTGGGATTTTGCTACTTATTGCCTTTATTTCATTATGGATGGACTCTACTCTTATTATTTTCATTATTAGTATCATTATTTTTATGATTATTATCATTATAGTCATTATCGTCGTCATTATCATTATTGTTATTATTATCTAGATTATTTAGGTTAGGTTAGGTAAGGTGGTTTAGGTTAGGTTAGGTTTAGGCTAGGTTGGTTAGGTTGAGGTTAGGTTAGGTAATTATGAGAGTAATTAGGACAATAATTATGATAATAATTATACAATGATAATTATAATGATGATTTGCCTAATAATTGCAATAATAGCAATAATCAACACTATTCTAATGATTTTCCTAATAATAACGACAATGATAACAGAAATAATAATAAAAGTAATCAATACTGCTCTCCTTGAGGACCACCTGGACTCTGTATATATATATGTATATATATATATATTTATATATATTTATATGGGGATATATGTACACACACATACACACAAAGACACATACACACAAAGACAAACACACGCACAGACACACACACACGCATACACACATTCCTCCTAGGTTAGGTTAGGGTTAGGGTTGGGGTTAGTTTAGGTCAGGATAGGTTTAGTTTAGGTTAGGTTAGGTTAAAATTAGGTTAGTTAGATTATTTAGGTTAGGTTAGGTAAGGTGGTTTAGGTTAGGTTAGGTTTAGGCTAGGTTGGTTAGGTTGAGGTTAGGTTAGGTAATTATGAGAGTAATTAGGACAATAATTATGATAATAATTATACAATGATAATTATAATGATGATTTGCCTAATAATTGCAATAATAGCAATAATCAACACTATTCTAATGATTTTCCTAATAATAACGACAATGATAACAGAAATAATAATAAAAGTAATCAATACTGCTCTCCTTGAGGACCACCTGGACTCTGAGTTGGTATTTGTGTGCAGTCCATTGCCGCAATAAAAGCCAGAAAAAACGAAAAGAAAATGCTTATAAAGGAATGATATTGACATTTTCACATGTGCAATCATCCTGTATCTAGAATGATTTTGACATCTTCACATGTGCATTCATCATATATGTACAGGGACTCAATATCAGTATAAAATTATACGAAAATGTACGTCATTAAATAAATATTCAGTGACAGTTGCAGATGGGATTACATAACATTGTGCACTAAGAGGAGAAAAAATCCTTTAACAAACTTTCAGTATTGACCTATTGGCATGAATGGTGTTCCTCAATTATTTACCTTGACGTTATATAGCCGTGTAGAATGAATATATATTTTTGGCACTTGGCAGGAATTTATATATATACTTACATATATATAATATAATATAATATAATATATATAAAGTATATAATATATATATAATATAATGTATATATATGATATATATAATGTATATAATATATATATAATATATAATGTATATATATAATATATATATAATATATGATATATAATATATATATATATATATATATATATATATATATATATATATATATATATATAATATATATACGTGTTTAATATAAGTATAATGTATATAGATATTTTTATATACATAGATAGATAGATAGATAATATATATATATATATATATATATATATATATATATATATATATATATATATATATATATATATATATATATATATATATTACCCTATGTTATATTACCTTACCTAACATAACCTAAACCTAATTATTAATCTCGAGAGAAGAGGATAATGTTATCTCTGTAATAGCCTCACTTCATACTACAACAAAGGAATTAAAAAATGACCATTTTACAATACCTGATATAAAATAGTGAACTGCAGAGCTACAAGGAAATCATTAGCAACGCCTCATTGTAGAGTGGTGTAGCATGACAGATGCTTCTATAGCCCGTAGTAAACATGCCATCATCAAAACACTTATGGTAACACTTATGAAAAGAAAATTATCCCTACAATCAAAATAACAACTTAAATCAAAATTACTCACCTGGGGGCAGCAGGAATACAGCTAATGTTTTGAGCTCTCGACTGGAACATTGATGGTCTTGAAGAGGCTACGTGTTTACGTTATTTCATAATAGAATTGTGATTTTCATAGATTTTAAAATTGCAATGTGATTCCTATATCATGTTATACACAAATGTGTTACTAATTTGTAACACATGAAAGCAAGAAAATGTCATTCAATCACGGGAAAAGTACTGATACAGAAAGGGTTCTTTTTCATTAAATGTATAAGCATTGTGTGGCTCAGACTTGATTTTTTATATTATAGTTTGTTGGTGGTTAAGGTCAGTGAAATGATAGTAGAATATTCAGAAATAGTGTCTTGTATGCTCTAATGCAGACAGATTATGATGGCCATCTGCTTGGGGAATCTGCATAACCAATTTGCTAATTTTTAATGACTCCAGTTCTCAATCCCAGATTGCAAAATGAAATAAGGTATAATTTGGCTCATTCAAGAACCCGCAATCCCATTGAACGAGCATTTGGAGTCCTCAAATGAAGATTCCGTTGTCTCGCTATACCTATGCGGACTAGTTTGGACACAACCATGGCCACAATTTGTAGTGGTTTGGAAAACCATGATGGTGATAAAGATGGTGGTGGTAATGACAATGAATGTGATCAGGAAGTAGTTAATGAAAATGCACAAATACGAATGCTGGGCAGAAAAAGAGGGCAAATATAATCAACAGTGTGTTCTGAAATGTATTTGGGATCTCCTGTTAGGAGTTTCATTCTCTTGCCTGGCAGCTCCTCCATTCTCAGTATCCTTCCAACACACTCTGTATCCCTCCTCGGTACATGTTCTTAAGCAATTCAGTATTCCGTCTCTCACTATTCCAAAGTCTCTCAAGTGCTTTTCCTCTGACATGTCATCTCCAACAAAATTACCATTTGTAGCATCATTTTAATTAAAGATTATTTAAAGATTGAAACAAATGTATTATGTCAATGAAAAACTTTTTTTCTGGTTTATCTTTTGTTAGCCAACTGTCATGGTCGGTAAATGTATTTTTTTTTAAAGAAACCTAATGTTTAATGTCACACACAATGTGTAGTTATGACATTGTTGTATATTGTACATCAAGTTTAGTAGTAGAAGGCCGTGTGGAAAGTAGAGGGATAAGGTACAGGAATAAATAATTAAACAATCTCATTAGAGGTTTTTCCACTGATATGTCATCTCCAACAAAGTTACCATTTGTAGCATCATTCTATTTGAAGACTATTCAAGGATTATATTGAAACTAATGTAAAACGTCAAACAAAAACTAATGTTTTTACTAGTTTATTATTTTTTGTTAGCCAAATGTAATGGTAGATTAATATATATATTTTATAATGAAACATAATGTTTAATATTACACATTGTGTGGTTATGACTACATTATTATATAGTAATATATATGCTTGCACATTGAGTTTAGTAGTTGGGGAAGACTATGTGGAAGGTGTAAGGATAGGGTACAGGAATAAATAACTGAAAGAGACATTACTGGAAGCAAGGAAGATGAAGAGATGACATCTCATTTTGATGTTTTTCAAGTGCAAGCCTCAGTTTTAGTTTTAGTTTTTAGTTCTTGTTTGCATAATAAGATGTCATGAGCTACTTCGCATGTTCTAACAATTCTAACCTTTTCTGATGCAGAATAATGACAATAATGATGATAATGATGATAATAATCATAGAGTCCATTTATATTGAAATAAAGGCTAAAACTAATAAAATCCCATAAGTCGAAAAAACTGTAAACTCTAGCGTATTACAACCTTTTTAGAGAAAGGTCGAAAAAAACCTTTTTCGCTTTTAAATTATGATTATGATTAATTCAGGTAATTATGATGATTTTCATTAAAATTCCTTTATTATTAACAATAATGATAATTATGATGATAATGACAATAATAATAATGATAATAATAAAATGATAATTATAATGGTAATTTACATAATTACTGCAATAAAAACAATAATTAACTCTATTCTAATAAGTTTCATACTAATAATGCCAATAGAAATAAGAATATCATTATTGTTATCATAATGAGTATTATTGTCATTATTATTTCTAAAATTATCATTATTGTTATTATGATTATAAAAATAGTTATAATGATGAAAAGGACAGTAATAATTAGCATAATCATTATAACTGCAATAATGATTATGATAATTATAATCATAACGACAATGACTATAATGATAATCATAGGAATAATGACAATAATGATGATAATCATAAGAATAGTGACAATAATGATGATAATAATAATTAAAGAGTCCATTCATAATGAAATAAAGGCTAAAACTAATAAAATCCCAAAAGTCCAAAAACGGCAAATTCTAGCGTATTACAGCTTTTTGAGAGAAAGGTCGAAAAAAAAACTTTTTCGCTTTTACATGATAATTAATTGTCATTATTAGAATGAAAATTATTAGAATAGAGTTAATTATTGCTATTATTGCAGTAATTATCAAAATTATAATTATAATTATCATTTTATTATTAATATTATCATTATTATCATTATTATCATTGTCATTATCATAATAATTATCATGATTGTTAATGATAAAGGAATTATCACGAAAATCATCATAATTACCTGAAATAATGTTAAAATCATCATAATTATCATTTAAAAGCGAGAAAGTTTTTTTTTCGCCGTTTCTCACAAAAGGCTGTAATACTCTAGATTTTGCCGTTTTTTCGACTTTTGGGATTTTATTAGTTTTATCCTTTATTTCATTATAAATGGACTCTACGATTACTATTATCATCATTATTGTCATTATTCTTATGATTATCATTATCGTCATTATCGTCATGATTATCATTATTATCATTATCATTATTGCAGTTGTAATGATTATTATGCTAATTATTAATGTAATTTTCATCATTATAACGATTTTTATAATGATAACAACAATGATAATTTAAAAAATAATAATGGCAATAATACTCATTATAATAACAATAATAATGATATCATTATGATTTCTATTGGCATTATTAGTATGAAAATTATTAGAATAGTGTTAGTTATTGTTATTATTGCAGAAATAATAATTATCATTATATTATTATTGTCATTATCATTATAGTTATCATTATTGTTAATATTAAAGGAATTATCATGAAAATTATCAAAAGTACCTGAATTAATGTAAAAATCATCATAACTATCATATGAAAGCGAGAAAGGCCTTTTTTCGACCTTTCTCTGAAAAGGCTGTAATACGTTAGATATTGCCTTTTTTCGACTTTTGGGATTTTATTAGGTTTAGCCTATATTTCATTATAAATGGACTTTATTATTATTATTATTATTATTATTGTCATTATTCTTATGATTATCATCATTATAGTCATTATCGTCATGATTATCATTATTTTCATTTTCATTATTGCAGTTATAATTATCATTATGTAAATTATTAATGTCATTTCCATCATTATAACTATTTTTATAATGATAATAGCAATAATGATAATTTTAGAAATAATAATGACAATAGTACTTATTATAATAACAATAATAATGATATTATTATGATTTCTATTGTCATTACTAGTATGAAAATTATTAGAATAGAGTTAATTATTGCTATTATTGCAGTAATTATCAAAATTACCATTATAATTATCATTTTATTATTATTATTATTATTATTATTATTATTATTATTATTATTGTCATTATCATCATAATTATCATCATTATTGTTAATAATAAATGAGTTTTCATGAAAATCAACTTAATTACCTGAATTAATGTTAAAATCATCATAATTATCATTTGAAAGCGAAAAAGGAGGTTCTTCGACCTTTCTCTCAAAAAAAAAAAAAATATTCGCTAGATTTTGCCGTTTTTTCGACTTTTGGGATTTTATTAATTTTAGCCTTTATATGATTACGGATGGACTCTATGATTATCATTATCATCATTATTATCATTATTCTTATGATTATCATCATTATTGTCATTTTTCTTATGATTATCATCATTATAGTCATTATCGTCATGATCATCATTATTATCATTATCATTATTGCAGTTATAATGATTATTATGCTAATTATTACTGTCATTTTCATGATTATAACTATTTTTATAATGATAATAACAATAATGATAGTTTCAGAAATAATAATGACAATAATACTCATTGTAATAACAATAACAATGATATTAATATGATTTTTGTTGTCATTATTAGTATGAAAATTATTAGAATAGAATTAATTATTGCTATTATTGTAGTAATTATCAAAATTATCATTATAATTATCATTTTATTATTATCATTATTATTATTGACATTATCATCATAATTATCATCATTAGTGTTAATGATCAAGGAATTATCATGAAAATCATTATAATTACCAGAATTAATGTTAAAATTATAATTATCATTTAAAAGCGAGAAAGCCTTTTTTTTTTTTTTTTTTTACCTTTCTCTTATAAGGTTATAATACGCTAGATTTTCCGTTTTCTAATTCAGGGATTTTATTAATTTTAGCCTTTATTTCATTATAAATGGACTTTATTATTATCATCATTATCCTCATTATTGTCATTATTCTTATGATTATCATTATTATAGTCATTATCATCATGATTATCATAATCATTATTGCAGTGATAATGATTATTACGCTAATTACTATTGTCATTTTCATCATCATTACTATTTTTATAATGATAATAACAATAATGATTATTTTAGAAATGATAATGTCAATAATACTCATTATGATAACAATAATAACGATATTATTATTTCTTTTGTCATTATTAGTATGAAAATTATTAGAATTGAGTTAATTATTGCTATTATTGCAGAAATTATAAAAGAATATAATTTCAATTATCATTATATTATTATTATCATTATTATTATTGTCATAATTATCATCATAATTGTTAATAGTAAAGGAATTATCATGAAAATCATCATAATTACCTGAATTAAAGTTAAAATCATCATAATTATCATTTAAAAGCGAAAAAGGGGTTTTCTCGACCTTTCTCTCAAAAGGCTGTAATTCGCTAGATTTTGCCGTTTCTTCGACTTTTGGGATTTTATATCATCATAATTGTTAATAATAAAGGAATTATCATGAAAATCATCATAATTGCCTGAATTAAAGTTAAAATCATCATAATTATCATTTAAAAGCGAAAACGGGGTTTTCTCGACCTTTCTCTCAAAAGGCTGTAATTCGCTAGATTTTGCCGTTTTTTCGACTTTTGGGATTTCATTAGTTTTAGCCTTCATCTCATTATCAATGGACTCTATGATTATTATTACCATTATCATCATTATTGTCATTTTTCTTATGATTATCATCATTATAGTCATTATCGTCATGATTATCATTATTATCATTATCATTATTGCAGTTATAATTATTATTATGCTATTTATTACTGTCATTTTCATCATTATAACTATTTTTATAATCATAATAACAATAATAATAATTTTAGAAATAATAATGACAATAGTACTCATCATAATAACAATAATAATGATATTATTATTTCTATTGTCATTATTAGTATGAAAATTATTAGAATACAGTTAATTATTGCTATTATAGCAGTAATTATCAAAATTACCATTATAATTATCTTTTATTATTATCATTATTATTATTGCCATTATCATCATAATTATCATCATTATTGTTAATAATAAAGGAGATATTCATGAAAATCATCATAATTACCTGAATTAATGTTAAATTCCTCATAATTACAATTACCTTTCTCTGAAAAGGCTGTAATACGCTAGATTTTGCCGTTTTTTCGACTTTTGGGATTTTATTAGTTTTAGCCTTTATTTCATTACAAATGGACTTTATGATTATTATTATCATCATTATTGTCATAATTTTTATGATTATCATCATTATTGTCCTTATTCCTATGAGTATCATTATTATAGTCATTATCGTCATGATTATCATTAATATCATTATCATTATTGCAGTTGTAATGATGATTATGCTAATTATTACTGTCATTTTCATCATTATAACTATTTTTATAATGATAATAACAATAATGATAATTTTAGAAATAATAATGACAATAATACTCATTATTATAACAATATCAATGATATTATTATGATTTCTTTTGTCATTATTAATATGAAAATTATTATGAGTTAATTATTGCTATTGCAGTAATTATCAAAATTATTATAATTATCATTTTATTATCATTATTATTATTGTCATTATCATCATAATTATCATCATTTTTGTTAATAATAAGTGATTTATGAAAATCATCATAATTATCATCTGAAAGCGAAAAACGAGATTCTTTGACCTTTCTCTGAAAAGGCTGTCTCTGTTATTATTATCATCATCATTTTTGTCATTATTCTTATGATTATCATCATTATTGTCATTATTCCTTTGATTATCATCATTATAGTCATTATCGTCAAGATTATCATTATTATCATTATCATTACTGCAGTTATAATGATTATTATGCTAATTATTACTGTCATTTTCATCATTATAACTATTTTTATAATGATAATAACAATAATGATAAATTTAGAAATAATAATGACAATAATACTGATTATAATACTAATAATGATATTATTTCTCTTGTCATTATTAGTATGAAAATTATTGCTATTATTGCAGAAATTATAAAAATATAATTATAATTATCATTATATTATTATTATCATTATTATTATTGTCATTATCATCATAATTATCATCATTATTGTTAATAATAAAGGAATTATCATGAGAATCATCATAATTATCTGAATTAATGTTAAAATCATCATATTTATCATTTGAAAACGAAAAAGGAGGTTCTTCGACCTTTCTCTGAAAAAGCTGTAATACGCTATATTTTGCTATTTTTTCGACTTATGGGATTTTATTAGTTTTAGCCATTATTTCATTATAAATGGACTCTATGTTTACTAATATCATCATTATTGTCATTATTCTTATGATTATCATCATTATAGTCATTATCGTCATGAATGACAATAATAATGATAAAATCATAGTTACCATGATAATTTTGATAATCACTGCAATAATAGCAATAAATAACTCTATTCCAATAATTTTAAATCTAATAATGGCAATAGAAATAATAATAACATCATTATCATTGTTTTTATAGACATTATTATTGTCATTATTATTTCTAAAATTACTTTTATTGCTATTATCATTATATAAATAGTTATGATAAAAATAGCAATAATAATTAGCATAATAATTATTATAACTGCAATGATGATGATAATAGTAATGATAATCATGATGATAATGACTATTATGATAATTATCATGAAAATAATGACAGTAATGATAAGAGTGATGCTAATAATAATTATTCAGTCTTGTTATAATGAAATAAAGGCCAGAAGTAATAAAATCACATAAGTCGAAAAAAAACGGCAAAATTTAGCGTATTACAGCCTTTTGAGAGAAACGTCGAAAAAAACCTTTTTCGCTTTTTGATGGTAATTACGAGGATTTTAACAGGTAATTATGATGATTTTCATGATAATTCCTTTATTATTGACAATAATAATGATAATTATGATGATAATGACAATGATAATGAAAATAATAAAATCATATTTATAATGATAATTTTGATAATTACTGCAATAATAGCAATAAATAACTCATACTAATAATGGCAATAGAAATAATAATATCATTATCATTGTCATTATAATTATTATTATTGCCCTTATTATTTCTAAAATTTTCATTATTGCTATTATCATTATATAAATAGTTGTAATGATAAAAATAGCAATAATAAGTAGCAAAATAATGATTATAACTGCAAAAATGGTGATAATAATAATGATAATCATGATGATAATGACTGTAATGATAATAATCATAAAAATAATGACAGTAATGATAATAATGACAATAATTATTATTCAGTCCATTTATAATGAACTAAAGACCATAAGTAATAAAATCCCATAAGTCGAAAAAACAGCAAAATTTAGCGTATTACAGCCTTTTGAGAGAAACGTCGAAAAAAACCCTTTTTCGATTTTTAATGGTAATTATGAGGGTTTTATCATTTATTCGGGTAATTATGATGATTTTCATGATAATACCTTTATTATTGACATTAATGATGATAATGTTAAAATCCTCATAATATCCATCATAAAACGAAAAGGGGTGTTTTCGATATTTCTCTCAAAGGCTGTAATACGCTAGATATTGCCTTTTTTTTTTTTTTTACTTTTGGGATTTTATTACTTCTGGCCTTCATTTCATTATAAATGGACTGAATAATAATTATCATCATTATTGTCATTATTCTTATGATTATCATCATTATAGTCATTATCGTCATGAATGACAATAATAATGATAAAATCATAGTTATCATGATAATTTTGATAATCACTGCAATAATAGCAATAAATAACTCTATTCCAATAATTTTAAATCTAATAATGGCAATAGAAATAATAATAACATCATTATCATTGTCTTTATAGACATTATTATCATTATTATTGCTAAAATTATCATTATTGTTATTATCATTAGAAAAATAGTTATAATGATGAAAATGACAGTAATAATTAGCATAATAATCATTATAACTGCAATAATGATTATATATATATATATATATATATATATATATATATATATATATATATATATATGAATATATATATAGATATGAATATATATATATATATATATATATATATATATATATATATATATATATATGAATATATATATATATATATATATATATATATATATATATATATATATATATATATATATATATATATATATATATATATATATATATATATATATATATATGAATATATATATATATATATATATATATATATATATATATATATATATATATATATATATATATATATATATATATTATATATGAATATATATATATATATATATATATATATATATATATATATATATATATATATATATATATATATATATATATATATATATATATATATATATATATATATATACATATATACATATATATACATATATATATATATATATATATATATATATATATATATATATATATATATATATATATATATATATATATATATATATATATATATATATATATATATATATATATATATATATATATATATATATATATATATATATATATATATATATATATATATATTTATATTATATATATATATAAATTGTTATTATTGTCATTATTATTTCTAAAATTATAATGATAAAAATGATATTCATGATGATGATGACTATAATGATAATTATTATGAAAATAATGTCAGTAATGATAATAATGATTATAATTTTAGAAATAATAATGACAATAATAACAATTTATATATATATATATATATATATATATATATATATATATATATATATATATATATATATATATATATATATATATATATATATATATATATATATATATATATACATACATATATATATATATATATATATATATATATATATATATATATATATATATATATATGTATATATATATAAATATACATATATATATATATAAATAGATATATATATATATATATATAAATATATATATATATATATATATATATATATTTATATATATATATATATATATATATATATATATATATAAATATATATATATATATATATATATATATAAATATATATATATATATATATATATATATATATATATATATATATATATATATATATATATATATATATGTATATATATATATATATATATATATATATATATATATATATATATATATATATATATATATATATATATATATATATATATATTATATATATATATATATATATATATATATATATATATATATATATATATATATATATATATATATATATATATATATATATAGTAAAATCCGCAAAGTCGAAAAAAACTGCAAAATCTAGCGTATTACAGCCTTTTGAGAGAAACGTCGAAAAAAACCTTTTTCGCTTTTAAATGATAATTATAACGATTTTAACATTAATTCAGGTAATCAGGATGATTTTCCTGATAATTACTTTATTATTAACAATATGGATGATAATAGATAATCATGATGAATATGATAATGATAATAATGATAAAATAATAAATAAAATGATAGATTTGATAATTACTGCAATAATAGCAATGATTAACTATTGTTTTAATTATCATACTAATAATGACAATAGAAATAATAATATCATTATCATTGTCATTATGATTATTATTATTGTCATTCTAAATTCTGAAATTATCATTATTGTTATTATCATTATAAAAATAGTTATAATGATGAAAATGACAATAATATTTAGCATAATAATTATTATAACAGCAATATTGATAATCATGATAATGATGACGATGACTATAATGATAATCATAAAAATAATGACAATAATAATAATAATGATAATAATCATAGAGTTCATTTATTATGAAATAATATATATATAATATGAAATAAATTATATATATATATATATATGTATGTATATATATACCTATATATTTATTTGTTTGTCTGTATATATTTATTATACTTACACACACACACACACACACACACACACACACACACACACACACACACACATATATATATATATATATATATATATATATATATATATATATATATATATATATATATATATATATATATATGTATACATATAAACATTATTTCAGGTAATTATGATGATTTTCATGATAATTCCTTTATTATTAACAATAATGATGATAATTATGATGATGATGACTAATAATAATGAAAATAAAATGATAATTATAATGGTAATTTTGATAATTACTGCAATAATGGCAATAATTAACTCTATTCTTATATTTTTCATACTAATAATGCCAATAGAAATAATAATGATATCAATATTATTGTTATTATAATGAGTATTATTGTCATTATTATTTCTAAAATTATCATTATTGTTATTATCATTATAAAAAAAAGTTATAATGATGAAAATGACAGTAATAATTAGCATAATAATCATTATAACTGCAATAATGATAATGATAATAATGATAATAACTAAATAAATGCTAAAACTAGTAAAATCCCAAAAGTCGAAAAATCTGCAAAATCTAGCGTATTACAGCCTATTCAGAGAAAGGGCGAAGAACCTACTTTTTCACTTTCAAATGATAATTATGATGCTCTTAACATTGATTCAGGTAATTATAATGATTTTCATGATAACTCATTTATTATTAACAATAATGATGATAATTATGATGATAATGACAATAATAATAATAATAAAAAAATGATAATTATAATGGTAATTTTGATAATCACTCCAATAGTAGCAATAATTAACTCTATTCTAATAATTTTCATACAAATAATGACAATAGAAAAAAATAATATCATTATTATTGTTATTATAATGAGTACTATTGTCATAATTATTTCTAAAATTATCACTTTTGTTATTATCATTATAAAAATAGTTATAATGATGAAAATGACAGTAATAATTAGCATAATAATCATTATAACTGCAATAATGGTAATGATGAAAATGATAATCATGACGATGACTATAATGATGATAATCATAAGAATAATGACAATAATGATAATAATAATAATAATAGAGTCCATTTATAATGAAATATAGGCTAACCCTAATAAAAATCCCAAAAGTCGAAAAAATGGCAAAATCTAGCGTATTACAGCCTTTTCAGAGAAAGGTCGAAAAATGCCTTTCTCGCTTTCAAATGATAATTGTGATGATTTTAACATGAATTCAGGTACATATGATGATTTTCATGATAATTCCTTTATTATTAACAATAATGATAATTATGATGATAATGACAATAATAAAAATGATAATAATAATAAAATGATAATTATAATGATAATTTTTTTTTGTAATTTCTGCAACAATAGCAATAATAAACTCTATTTTAATAATTTTCATACAAATAATAACAATAGAAATCATAATAATATGATTATTATTGTTATCATAATGATTATTATTGTCATTATTATTTCTAAAATTATCATTATTGTTATTATCATTATAAAAATAGTTATAATGATAAAAATTACAGTAATAATTAGCATAATAACCATTACAACTGCAATAATGATAATGATAATAATGATAATCATGACGATAATGACTATAATGATGATAATCATAAGAATAATGACACTATTGATGATAATAGTAATCATAGAGTCCATTTATAATAAAATAAAGGCTAAAACTAATAAAATCCCAAAAGCTTTATGAGAGGAAGATCGAAAAAAAACTTTAATAATGATAATAATGATAATATTAATAATAAAATAATAATTATAAGGATAATTTTGATAATTACTGCAATAATAGCAATAATTAACTCTATTCTAATATTTTTCATACTAATAATGACAATAGATATAATAGTAATATCATTATTATTGTTATTATAATGAGTATTATTATCATTATAATTTCTAAAATTATCATTATTGTTATTATGATTATAAAAATAGTTATAATGATGAACATTACATTAATAATTAGCATAATAATCATTATAATTGCAATAATGATAATGATAATAATGATAATCATGACGATAATGACTATATTGATGATAATCATTAGGATAATGACAATAATGATGATACTCATATGAATAATGACAATAATTATGATAATAATAATCATGGAGTTCATTTATAATGAAATAAAGGCTAAAACTAATAAAATCCCAAAAGTCTAAAAAAACGGCAAGATCTAGTGTATTGCAGACTTTTGAGAGAAAGGTCGAAAAAAACCTTTTTCGCTTTTAAATGATAATTATGATGATTTTAACATTAATTCAGGTAATTATGATGATTTTCATGATAATTCCTTTATTATTAACCATAATGATGATAATTATGATGATAATGTCAATAATGATAATGATAATAATAAAATGATAATTATAATGGTAATTTTCATAATTACTGCAATAATAACAATAATTGATTCTATTCTTATAATTTTCATACTAATAATGACAATACAAATAATATCATTATTATTTTTATTATAATGAGTATTATTGTCATTATTATTTCTAAAATTATCATTATTGTTATTATCATTATAAAAATAGTTATAATGATGAAAATGACAGTAATAATTAGCATAATTATCATTATCAGTGCAATAATGATAATGATAATAATGGTAATCATGACGATAATGACTATAATGATGATAATCATAAGAATAATGACAATAATGATGATAATGATGATAATAATAATCATTGAGTCCATTTATTAGAAATAGAGGCTAAAACTAATAAAATCCGTAAATCCGAAAAAACGGCAAAATCTAGCCTTTTGAGAGAAAGGTCGAAAAAAACCTTTTTCGCTTTTAAATGATAATTATGATGATTTTAACATTAATTCAGTTAATTATGGTGATTTTCATGATAATTCCTTGATCATTAACAATAATGATGATAATTATGATGATAATGACAATAATAATAATGATAATAATAATAAAATGATAATTATAATGATAATTTTGATAATTACTGCAATAATAGCAATAACTAACTCTATTCTAATAATTTTCATACTAATAATGCCAATAGAAATCATAATAATATCATTATTATTGTTATTATAATGAGTATTGTCATTATTGCTATTATCATTATAAAAATAGTTATAATGATGAAAATGACAGTAATAATTAGCAAAATAATCATTATAGCTGCAATAATGATGATAATAATGATAATCATGACGATAATGACTATAATGATAATCATAGTAATAATGACAATAAAGATGATAATGATGATAATAATAATCATAGAGTCCATTTATATTGAAATAAAGGCTAAAACTAATAAAATCCCAAAAGTCGAATAAAACGGCAAAATCTAGCGTATTATAGCCTTTTGAGAGAAAGGTAAAAAAAAATTGCTTTTAAATGATATTTATGATGATTTTAACATTAATTCAGGTAATGATTATTTTCATGATAATTCCATTATTATTTACAATAATGATGATAATGACAATAATGATAATGATAATGATAATATAATGATGATGATATTTTTTATAATTTCTACAATAATAGCAATAATTAACTCTATTCTAGTAATGTTCATACTAATAATGACAAAATAAAAAATAATATCGTTATTATTGTTATTATAATGAGTATTATTGTCATTATCATTTCTAAAATTATCGTTATTGTTATTTTCATTATAAAAATAGTTATAATGATGAATAATGACAATAATGATGATAATCATAAGAATGAAGTTACCGACCTTGACTTTGCTGATGATGTTGCTATTCTATCTGAGTCTTTGGAATCCTTAGTGGTGGCTCTTGATTCATTTAGTAATGAAGCGAATAACTTCGGTCTTGAGGTCTACTGGACCAAGACCAAGATCCAGGACTTTGGGGACTTGCTAGGAGTGATTTTGGGGACTTGCTAGGAGAACCTGTTCAGTCGGTACGTGCTTGCAGCAAGAACATCAAAGTCACAGAGAGCTTTACAAACCTTAATAGTGTAGTTCATAACTCCGGGCTGCAGACCAGGAACTCAGCAGACAGATTGGCCTGGCAGCAGGGGTCATGGACTCTCTTGACAGAGTATATGGAGATGCCGGTACCTGTACAGGACTACGCTATGCGTCTTCAAGGCCCTGATAACTCCAGTTTTGTTATATGGTAGTGAAATCTAGACATTATCCTGCACCTTGTTGTCACGTCTTGATGCCTTTTGCAATAGATCCTTGTGCTGGATCATGGGGTACTGTTGGTGGGACCATGTATCAAACCAACGGTTGCACCATAAGACTGGCAAAGGAACTATTACCTGCACAATCCGTGATCGCCAACTCAGGCTATATGGCTACCGGGCTGACTTCCCTCAGGATGATCTTGCCCACCGGGTTGTCTCTGTTCGAGGCAACCCAAGGTGGAGGAGACCTGTGGGACGATATCATTGTAATTATGATTTTATCATTACTATTCACTATAATCCTCATTATCATCATAATTATTATCATTATTGTCAGTAATAAAGAATTATCATGAAAATCATCATAATTACCTGAATTAATGTTAAATTCCTCATAATTACAATAAAAAAAGGGTTTTTTTCGACGTTTCTCTCAAAAGGCTACATTTTGCCGTTTTTTCGCCCTGTTGAATTTTATTACTTCTGGCCTTTATTTCACTATAAATAGACTGAATAATAATTATCATCATTACTATCATTACTGTCATTATTTTCATGATTATTATCATTATAGTCATTACCATCATGATTATCCTTATTATTATCATCATTATTGTAGTTATAATAATTATTATGGGAATTGTTATTACTATTTTTATCATTATGCCTATTTATATAATGATAATAGCAATAATGATAATTTTAGAAATAATGACAATAATGATAATTATAATGACAATGATAATGATGTTATTATTATTTCTATTCCCATTATTAGTATGAAAATTAAAAATATAGAGTTAGTTATTGCTATTATTGCAGTAATTATTAAAATTATCATTATAATTATGATTGGTTATCATTATCATTGTCATTATCATTGATAATTTTCAATCATAATTATTATCATGATTATATTATCATCATAATTATCATCATTATTGTCAAAAAATCAAGGAATTATCATGAAAATCATCATAATTACTTGAATTAATGTAAAAATCCTCGTAATTACCATTAAAAAGCGAAAAGGTTTTTTTCGACGTTTCTCTCAAAAGGCTGTATACGCTAGACTTTGCCTTATTTTCAACTTTTAGGATTTTATTATTTCTGGCCTTTATTTCATTATCAATGGACTGAATAATAATTATAATCATTATTATCATTACTTTCATTATTTTCATGATTATTATCATTATAGTCATTACCATCATGATTATCACTATTATTATCATAATTGATGCAGTTATGATAATTATTATGCTAATCATTATTGATATTTTTATCATTATAATTATTTATATTATGATAATAGCAATAAAGATAATTTCAGAAATAGTAATGACAATAATAATAATTATAATGGCAATGATAATGATGTTATCATTATTTCTATTGCCATTATTAGTATGAAAATTGTTGGATTGTTAGTTATTGTTATTATTGCAGTATTTATCAAAATTATCATATAATTATGATTTTATCATTTTTATTGTCATTATCATTGGCATTATCATCATAATTATCATCATTATTGACAATGATAAAGGAATTATCATGAAAATCATCATAATTACCTGAATTAATGTTAGAATCCTCATAATTACCATTAAAAAGTGAAAAGGGGGGGGTTTTCGACGTTTCTCTGAAAAGGCTGTAATACGCTAGATTTAGCCGTTTTTTCGACTTGTGGAATTTTATTACTTCTGGCCTTCATTTCATTATAAATGGACTGAATAATATTTATTATCATCATCATTATCATTACTGTCATTATTTTCATGATTATTATCATTATAGTCATTATCAACATGATTATCATTATTATCATCATACTATTGCAGTTATAATAATTATTATGCTAATTATTATTGCTATTTTTATTATTATAACTATCTATATAATGATAATACCAATAATGATAATTTTAGAAATAATAATGACAATAATAATGTTTATAATGAATATGATAATGATGTTATTATTATTTCTATTGCCATTATTAGTATGAAATTATTGGAATAGAGTTAATTATTGCTATTATTGCAGTATTTATCAAAATTATCATTATAATTATGATTTCATCATTATTATTGTCATTATCATTGGCATTATCATCATAATTATCATCATTATTGACAATGATAAAGGAATTATCATGAAAATCATCATAATTACCTGAATTAATGTTAGAATCCTCATAATTACCATTAAAAAGTGAAAAGGGGGGGTTTTCGACGTTTCTCTGAAAAGGCTGTAATAGATTTTGCCGTTTTTT